>NW_005178475.1:0-51433 GCF_000341285.1 Galdieria sulphuraria
GACCTTGAAGGACTGGTTATTGCCCTCAGATGGCTTGCAACATCGATTCGCAGAATTATTAAAAAAGAAGACAGGAGGTATTCCGTTGATTTTAAAGAATACTTTAGTAGCCCTAGCAGAGAAAGCTGCAAACTTGTCGCAACCTGTTATCAACGATGACAATATGGAAAGTGTGTTAGATGATATTTTTCACTCTGTAGTACGAAAGACAACAACGTTTATTGTTCCGGAGATATTAGATTCTGCAACCCTTCTTCGATATCAATTTGTTCTTTTCAATTATCAGCTCGGGACAGTTTTTCCAATCAACTTTGCAATTACTCTATGTGGAACGACAACTTATTTGATGGATTTGGTTGCAACTTTTGGGTTTTACTCTGAAGTTTTGGGCGAGGAATTCAAGATTGGTTGTTGTGAATTTATATTGCGAGCTCATAGCAACTATAAATTTTTCCGTGAGGCTACTGAACTTTTTCCTTTATCTCCGTTTAGTTATATTCCCGACACTTCAACAGCAAAAGGAGTCTTCTTTGAATTTGTATTTATGAAGATCTTTCGTTTTCGCTTATTAGCTTTTCTTCATTCTAGTTCCTCGCAGATTGTACATTCTGCTATTCCAGGAATTTTCCAGGGTTCTTTTATTGAACAGGACAATGTTTCGTATTCTATAGAATCAACAAAATCTTATGATATACCCATCTTGAGAAATGTCTCTGATTCATTTTCTGATCATTATAGAAAATATTTACAACATTGTGGTATTTTTGTTCCAAAGGAGGGCAATTCGAGTGGTCCTGATGCATATGTTGTATTCCATAATGGACAAACACGTTATGTTGTTGGATTTTCATTCAAATTTTATCACAAAACTGAATTTTCGAAAACAAATATTGAGGAAGAAGCCAAAAATTTTTTTAAGGGAGTTGTTTCCGTTTTGAATGACGAATCTTTTTCATCTGTTCAACTTCGTTTTCAGTTTGTGGTAGTATGTACTAGATATGATCAATCTGTAGGTTTCTCTACCGAAGAACATAATATTGTTGAAGATGCAAGTCGTTTTGTGACTCAACATTCTTCGGGATCAACTTTGAATGAAAGTAGTCGATCATGTCTGCAATTGGTAATTGTTTCTCAAAGGAACCTTGAAATATATTTGGGAAGAGATAATGTCGAAACATTGAGGAAAATTGGGAAAGCAAACCGAGGAGAGTTTTCTAAAAACTTTTCAGTANGGTGTAAAACTGTCTTTGAGTCGATGTCCAATGAATATGTTTCACCTTTGGGAGCAATCAAATGTTACTTCAAGAGTGGCTCGAAATATAAGACCGAGAACCAATGAGGAGAATAGGATGCAAACGGAAGAGCTTCAAAGTGCTATGCAAGTGGAACGAAGTGTCGCAGCATCGAGTTCTTTGTCTTCGTCATTTGATTGGAATACTTTCTTAAGAGACCGTTGTGGTCTTTCTGAAGAGGATGTTGCCTATTGTTTGCCTAAGCTGTCCTTCATAGGAGTAAGAGATTTTGATGGCGTTACGACAGATTTTCTTTCCGATTGTGGTATCGATAATCCTTCACTAAGATTGCGAATTATGTTAGGAATACGACAGTTTTTAGCAAAGTAGCTTTTATGGACTAGTTTGTGGTATGCCCATGATTTCCCTGTAAAAGGTGATGGAAGCCTTATAGAAGTCGTAGTCCTAATAAAGACATGTAATTTTTGTTTTTATCTCACTGCAAAGTCATTACGAGGTTAGTAACTTGAGATATCTTACCAATATGCTCGAATGCCAATGTTAGTTACGCTTCGAGAGAAGAATGACTTTGACAAGGTCTTCTGCTTTAACATTGAAATACCAATCTATATAGAGAACCCTGAAAAGTTATTGATAAACTATTTAAGAGAAGACTATGAACTCGCTGGTATAATGCTAGGTTGTGGTGCCACAAGAATGTCGTGTCCCCTTTTCCATTCTTACCAGTTATCTCCACCACCACCTCGACAGTTACGACGTTGAGAGAGTTGGGAGGAAAGACAAATCAGCAACACTTTTGAAGACGAAAGTACTTTTTCACAAGTCTCTTTGTATACCGTTGACACCGTCTCGCTTCTGCTACCCTCCTCTCCAACAATAGAACGTACCAAATAACAACTCCAAGCAGCCGTTTCTCAGAAATATCATCATCAGTAGTTTCACTATTATCATTTCTACAACTAGTTACGGATTTTCCAACAGAATAACGTAAAGTGCCTTCTAAACGTTCTATTTCTGGTCTTTTTCGAATATTTGCATAGAATTTCACAAATTGTAGCAACAACTTTCTTCAAAAAGTTAAAGGTACACCAAACTCTTAAAATAGTACAAGTCTCCTAAGATCTCCTTCCTGCTCTTTGTTTGCTTGAAAGTAGCCACACTCGGAATAAGATAGAAGAAAGCTTAAACTTGACAAAGAAAACAGCTTGCCAGAGAAGCTTAAGGAAAATATCTCTCTAAAGATAGAATTTCTACACTGAACTATTTCATATGAAGATCAAAAAGACGTTTCACGTAATCCGTTTCACCTGGTCAACGCAGAAGAACATCACAATAAACCAAGGTTCAAACAGCCAAAGCATTGCCTAAAACTCTAACTTCTCAAGTAAGTCTACAGGCATTTATATTCCGAGAGCTTTTACTTTCTCATATTCCTGAAAGTAATAACTTGCAATGAGCTGTGGATTCCCTTCATCTGGGCGGTTGAGATCTGGCGGTTAGATTGTGGCGGTTAGAACCGGAATGAATGGTAATAATGGATATAGAAACATTCGCATCATGCCAAGGTTACAATTTGTGGAATATTGTTCAACAGAATTTGTCTCAGCAACGAAACTATGAACACTACGGAAAGAATACCCAATATTTTTCCTATTGATCCTAATCTGTCACCAACGCAACAGCCAAAGCCTCTACACAATAGATGGCATCCTGATATTCCACCAATTGCACAAGTCAAGGTGAATTCAGTATTTCGGGTGGATATGATTGACTTCACAGGTGGTCAAATTAAGAATGACGATAATGCAGAAGATGTAAAGTCTATTAATATCAATAAGAATCACCATTTGTCTGGTCCTTTTAGTGTATGTGATGAAAACGGTAAACCAGCCAAACCAGGAGACCTTCTCGTTGTTGAATTGTGTGACCTTGGTGCTCTTCCTGGTCATGAATGGGGATATACTGGAATTTTTGATCGAGAAAATGGTGGTGGCTTTCTTACAGACCATTTTCCAAATGCAGCAAAGGCTATTTGGGATCTTGAAGGAGTTTATGCTTCTTCACGTCACATACCAGGAGTACGGTTCGCTGGAAATATTCATCCAGGTCTCATTGGAACTGCTCCCAGTAAAGAACTTTTAGAAATATGGAACGAAAGAGAACGCAAATTGTTAGAGGAAGACATCGAGAAGATGTCACTTGCCGCTGTGTTGCATCATCGTCCTATGGCTATGCTACCGGAACCAAAAGAAGCTCTATTAGGTGCAATAAGCCGGAAGAGTGCGGAATTTCAGCGGATTGCAAAGGAAGCTGCGCGTACCATTCCTGGAAGAGAAAACGGTGGAAATTGTGACATTAAAAACTTGACAAGAGGAAGCAGGATTTATTTGCCAGTATTTGTTGAAGGTGCGAACTTTTCTATGGGCGATCTTCATTTTAGTCAAGGTGATGGCGAAGTGTCTTTCTGTGGTGCAATTGAAATGTCCGGATTTGCGATTATGCGTTGTCAAATTATTCGAAATGGAATGGATAAGTATCTATCTCCTATGGGACCGACAAAGCTACATGTCAATCCTATCTTCGAAGTCAGTCCATTGGAACCAAGATATTCTGAGTTCTTAGTATTTGAAGGTGTGTCAGTGGATGAATATGGAAAACAGTATTATATGGATGCATCAGTGGCGTACAAAAGAGCTGTTCTGAATTGTATCTACTACTTTACTAAATTTGGATATACTCCAGAACAAGTCTATCTTTTGCTGAGTTGTTGCCCGTGCGAAGGAAGAATTTCTGGAATAGTTGATGTTCCCAATGCATGTGCTACTTTGGCTGTTCCTACAGCTATTTTCGATATGGATGTTCGTCCAAAAGTAGCTACCCAACATGTTCATGTCAAAGTAATGAAGGTATCTCTACCACAATGCACGTATGATGGAAAGCTTCCCACATTTCCTCGAAAATCGCAAAATGACTTTGAATGATCTATTTGCAAGGGGCCTATAAAGAATTTGTTGCCTTGTGTGGTTTCTTTCTATATCCATGTTATATTTGTATAGGAAGTGTTTTCTATCGTACATCATCGATGCTTTCATTCTCTTCCTCAGTTTCTCACCTTTTTAATAGTGCATTTCTCACTTACAGTAGGATGGCATTGAAAAATTTTTCATTTATCGCCTCTCTCTCTCTCTCTCTCTCTCTCTCTCTCTCTCTTGGCTTAAAGCGACTCCATTTTTCCAATGTGGAATGAGCAATCTAAAGGGATACAGCTCCAGAAGAACAGTTGATAGAAAGAACAACAATGATATGAGACTAACGTATCAAAACTTGCAGACACAAATTTATTTTAGCCAACAACGTCGAATCAGCTAATATTGTTTTCTCAAAGTTGCTTTCCACTACTAAAACTATCACAAACAGATTATTCGAAAAAAAGGTCTTTAGACAGTACAGGACTATAGCAGCTTACAGCTTTCCAGAGCCTTCTAGCTTGCTTGCTTCTAACATAACATCTAAAGAGTTGACTTTAGATTCGCTGTCAGAAACATCTTTTACGTCTGTATCTTGTGAAGATTCCGTTTGGGAACTCTTATATTTGCCTGCAGGTCTATACTTTCCGAGAGTAAGAATCGTCAACAGCACTTTCCGTGATTCCCAAAGAGGTAACAGTATAATGGTTACAGTTGCAGCAGTTCCCCAGATAAGAGATAGTATTACCCAAAAGGTGAAATAGCCCTTTGAAAAGACACCTGCTGGAATAGCCAAGACTGGCCACAAAATAATGATCAGAATAGTAAATCCAAAGGCCAATGAGTAAGTCCAAACTCGAGCTCGTCTCAGATTTTCTTGCAGTTTCTTATCTGTTTGCATCCTTTCAACTTCTTCATCTTTTTCGACCACTTGTATCTGCGTCATTTCTCGCCAATCAAAGTTTTGAGGACTAATGAATGCAGAAATACTACATATAATACCGGATACGCATATAGATACTAAATTCCCAGCAAGCATAGGATAATTCTCACCCAAGCTATCTACTGAAACTTTTCCATATAGTCCCTTTGCAACGGAAAGCCATGTCATCACAGCTAAGAGTACTGAGGTAATGGAACCTCCTATTGCTCCCCATGCAGGCACATTCTTCCAAGTCAATACAAACGCCACTGGAAATACTGCGGCACCAATGACAATACCCATAAACAAGTAAACCCAATTCAGGTTCAATCCAATATGATGTAAAACGATACCAAATACTCCCATTGTTAGCCCAAACACAATAATAACCATTCTCGAAACCCGAATAATTTGTTTCCCTGTTGCTTCAGGGTGTATATAAGTTCGATAAATATCATAGGAACAAAGAGTACTGACAGCAACCAATTCTCGTGAACCAGCAGATGTTACCGCAAGAAAGAGCATTATCGTCATGAGAACTGCACCTCCCTTTCCCATCATTTGATAAGCTACAGCAGGTGGGACTAAACCAGAGCCTGCTTCCTGTGAAGTAACGGGCAAATCTAAAGCGAGACATCCCAAACCTAAAGAAGTAGACAGAGTAAATGGAATAGAAAACCAACAGATGCCAGCGAGTAGGTAACCCTTCCAAGATTCGTTTGGCTTAGCTGCAATTGCGCTTAACCAATAAGACTGATCCACAAAGACAGTACCAAAGTTACCAATGATGTTAATTACCCCGAATATCAAACCACCTCGGCTCAAAAATGTCAAAATAGATCCGTCCTTGTTGCCAGAAATAGGAAGAACATTTGAAACTTTCATAAGATTATCATATACCTTGGAAGGGCTTCCCAAAAGAGGATACGTTGCGTATATCAGATATGAAAAAATACAAAGTACAATATAAATGATACAAGTGTGGATGTAATCTGCTAAAAAGGTAGCCTTTAAGCCTCCATGGAGGGTAAATACAATAATACCAAGTGGGATCAGAAAAGATGCAAGATCGATGTTCATACCAGTTAAAGCAGCAATAACTGCAGAACCTCCCAATAGCAACATGGAAGTCACGATAATATTTGTGCAGAAAGCAAAACCCAGAAACACACAATGTGCGCTTTTTCCCCAACGTACTCGAATTATCTCTAAGAAGCTATGACATGAAGGAGCCTTTCTTTTCAACTCTACCGCTAACACACTAAAGAGAAATATCTGAAGAGTAGCTCCAGCAGCGTACCAGAATGGACCGCTAATTCCATATTCATATGCAACATTAGAGCTTTGAAGAAGTGTAGCGGCCCAGGTCCAGGCAGATATCACGACTGCAGCAATAAAGCCCTTTTTTAAATTTCTTCCCGCAGTATTGAAATGCTCAGAGTTGATGACAAACCCAGCAATTTTCACATCCAACCAAACAAGGAATGAAGTTAATACAGTAAAGAAAAACCCAAACCCGAGAACGATTCCATAACCGGCTCCAATAGGAAGAATGGACTGACTAGTAAAAAATTGCGTAACATTTTGATACTGTGGAAGATTGAATATATTCGAGCAATATTCACCTCCCTGACTAACAGGTATGCCATTACAATTTTGAACCATCGTTAGTAATGCACTACGACTTTGTAGGGTTTCAAGTGATTTAATTTATTTAATGCATCCTCATTTAGTCAACCGTTCGATTTCCGTTTGGAACTCAACCGCCCAGAGTCCGTTGGAATTTCGATCTCCATAATTCCACTCAATCAGATAAACCCTGTTCCCTCCATTCCCCTAGCGGCATATTTGAACTGCAAAGAAGCGAGCAAGAAATAGCTAATAAATAAGAGTAATGAAAGGAGAGGTTTCTTCTACTTATAGTTCCGAAATTTGTGCCATTTGTTGGGATTTTCCTGCACAAGTAGAGCTTAAACCATGTTGCCATAAAGTCATATGTAGAAAATGTATATGCCTTTTGGATGACAAAAAATGCCCAATATGTAGAGTAGAAATCTTAGAAGTTCATATTCGACTTCATGATAGTGCTCTTAGCACAGAGTGGTTTGACGAGAAACTCAACAGTATGTACAAACACGATTGCAATTCTATGTATGCAGAAGATCTAAAGGAGCCTGAAAACCTCCAACTGCTTTCTTCTGATGATGCTCAGATAACTTTTCAAAAACGAAGTGACTCACTATACTCAACAGAGGCTTGCATTTTCTCATTGGATTCTATAATAAAGAGCAGAAGAGCAAATGAAGAGCTAGTCAAACGGCAAGTATACCAAATAGTCTTGACGGGCTCCGAAGGTTTGGATACGCAGTCTCTGGTTTCTGAACTAAAGAAGCTCTTTCCAATCAAGCATAATTTGAAGATGCTTCAACATTCATCTTCAAGTTTGTACGATAACTTGCAGGCAAACGTTAATAAAGGGAACATCTACGCATTACAAGGCAAAGGTTCTTTTACGGAAATGAAGTTCGAATATTTAGTGGACACTCGGCAGTCTTTAGAATTCTATCTTCCAAACATGCAAGTTGGTTCGTTTCCTGTAAACCTTCGGCAATTATCCATATGGGAACTTCTTTGTGTTCTTCGTTCCAAAACGGGAGGTGGTTTCGATATCATGGTGTTATGCTGTAACGCAATGCATCAAAGGTCATTTGAAGAATTGCTGAGTTTGGATGAGCTACTCCGGAATCGTTATGCTCCAGGAAAAGGAAGGATATGGGTAGTATTGAATCCTCAGGAAATGCAGGATTCTAATGGCAAAAATTCATTATCCTTTGACGCAATAGAAAAAGCATTTTATCTTATTCCTATGAATCAGCGGCCAGTTGATTTGCTCTTCATGCAAACAAAATCCTTGTGCAACTTTTGGCACAAAGAACTGATGCATAGAATTTTGATTCATGCGAAAAGCTATCGAAAACTAACACCACTAGAATCAAAAGCCAACGTTGAGAAACATAAAGCTTGTTGTTACATGTAATTCTTGAGACGCGATACCTTTTGCTGTGAATTGATATATAAAGGGTTATTTGGTTTTAAAAAGGCGACTGTGACAAGGATCCAACTTTCCTTGATGTAACAACTGGGACTGACGTCGTCCAAAAAAAATATGGCCAATATCAAATGTTGGGACTATAATTATACGTTAGAGAAACCAGCCTAGCGGAAAATGTTCTATAAGGAGATGGGTAACTCATCCATCCATTTAAATAGTAGGCAGCAGATAGTCGAGTTGGATTTGATTTTTATGAGTTGTTTGAAACCTTGGTTTGGCCTATTTGTAAACCTTTATGCAGCACACCCTCTGAGAGTTGTTACATCCAGCTTGACCAGGAGTTGGGAAATTTACCTATAGGATGAAATGCTCCTGATTGAAGATACTACTTAAAATAGCTGACTGTCACTTTTCAAATACATTCGCTTAGGTCTAGCATGCAAAAATTGTAGATCTATTCAGAAGTGTCACCAGATGATACATATTTGAGGAGATTTCAAGTCTAAATGAAAGACTAAATTTTGTGAGTTGAAAATGACATTGGAGGAACATAGAAAAAGACAAAAATCCTCAATTGATTTATATTTTTGAAACAATTTAATCCTTTCTCCGAAACATTGTCTTTTTTTTTGCTCTTTTCTAATTTTTTTTTGTCATAAATTTATAGTACGTCCCGTTCCCTGTTAAGATAACAAGCATCCTTCAGAGAGAAGGCTATAATTTAATTTTTAAAGCTCGTTTTACATTTATTATTTTTTATTTGCTGTGTTGCTGAAATAACAAAGGTAATTTTTCTTTTCATGGATGGTTGGTTTCGTTCGATTAGTTCTGGAATCGCTGAGAATTTTTCGATATCACTCCATGTGTATGTACTCTTTCTCAGATTGTCTCCTTTAATGTCTTTTGCTGGTTCAGAAATCGATCAAAGTATTCACATGTATTGGTTCTGGAGAGCTTTTGTTCTTTCAGTAAAGATGTATGAAATGTATCTTTTATGGAGATCCCTTGGTTGAGAATGATTATTTTATTTTTGACAAGGAAAATGGCCTAGAAGCGTTCACAAAAGGTCAAGAATCTGCTTTTATTAGGATTCACAGTATATGTAAATTTCACTGTGTTTCTTCTAGAAGCCTTATCCTTGTGAACAGCTAAATGGTACTCCACCTTCTTCTATGGCTTGAATCAAACTATAGATTGCACCATATCCTCCCAATACTGTAAGAACTGCGCCAAAGAGTATAATAAATAATGCTACACTGCCTTTCCATATCGGTATCTGCTTTCGAAACTGTAAGTAATAAAATAGAGAAGGAAATGTAAATGTGGTATTGGATGCAATGAGAGCAGCTGCTGTTCCAACCAAAGCCCCAAAAAAAGGAATCAATGAGGTAATCACATATCCCAATGCAACCACAATGAAAGACCACAGAGCCCACCAACCTCTATTTACGAAGGAAGTGTCTCTGAATTTTCTCCGTCCACAACGTTGAAGATAATATTGCGTATATCTAGTCAGTATATTTTGACAAGTAGTGGCACCGATGATCATCGAAATAATTACTAAGACGTTGACGACATACAATGGAGCTCCGGATGGAGTACTTAAAGAAATGGGGTTCTGCAACAAAGAAGTGTTTCCCAAATAGGCATAACCAACAGAGCCAACTGATGTATAAAAGCAGAAAGCAAATGTCTGAGATGTCCAAAGTGCTTTTTTGAAATCCTCAATTGCTGTCATTTCCGCCATAAATGGAAAAAGGACAATGTGAATAGCATATGCAAAAACAAGATTGTCCATTCCAAGAACACCAGTCACAAAGCCAAACTTTCCAACTAGACTGGTGGAGGAGTTTGCAGCTTGTCCAAGCTGAGGGGCATATCCCATTACAAGTAACATTGCGACAAGAATACTAGTCAATCCTACCGAAGCAACTAGAGAGACTCCACATAAACTACGAAGCTGACCAATGATATATATAATGCAAGCTGCTACAGCTATGAATATAGGCAAGCAGACACTTGGAGCCATGGAAGACAGTGATAAGGCTGCTGTAAGCATCATACTCATCATATTGAACATCATGTAAGTGTAAACAAGAAAACTACCCAGCAACAGTCCACCTTTGCCAAGATACTTTTGGAAGATGATAGGATAGCTGCGCACTGTAGGAAAGAGTTGATGCATATACATAAGATACAATCCAGTAATTGTCGTAATAAGATAGACGGCGGTGTTGAGGATAATAGCTGGCAACCAACCGAGATATTCAAATGCTGATGGCACTGGAAGCACTCCTACTCCGACAATGACATTGGCGTTCAGCATAGCACATTGAAGCCAGTGCATTTTACGAGGTGGGAAATATTCTTTTTCGGGATCATTCTCATTCTCTACAAAGTTCTGACTCGGTTCAATAGTTGAGTCTTCGTTATGTAGAGGGCTATTTTCTTTGTTTTTGCAGTCATCTTCCAAAACAGCTAAAATTTCATGATCTTCATATGTTAAGGAATCATGTTTCGACGATGTAGCCATCACCAGATAACAATTGACAAATACGATCTGCATTCATCTCTTTAGAAAAAGAAAGGGCAAAGAGAATTATTCAACCGCCCATGAACGGTTAGGGCGGTTAATACGATTGATTCGTCAAAGATGTGCCACGCAAAGCGTTTCTGATCTGGAAAATGTTTTATAACAGTTTGGAAAATAACAACTGCTTCAGAATTATTTTACCGACTTGACTGTTTCCAATGACAACATTATATGCAAGGTGTGCGGAAGAACTGTTGAAGAAGTCAACTTTTCAGACTTGTAAGAAGTTTCTTTCTACTACTATTAACTATTCTGCTATCAGAAGAAAAAGGTTCAATGCCTCAGTGGATAATAACCAGAACAATATTAGACTGCTTTCTTTATCTATGAAGCAGTTTAGTTCGCAAGCTTTTGACCAGGAGATACCTGTAACCAACTATCCCAAATTGACCACTCCGAAGAAAGATGGTTACATATTTCCAGCGGAATGGTCTTCACATAAGCAATGCTTTATTGGATGGCCCGATGTAGCTCCCAAATGGAGAGAAGGTGGCATACCAGCTCAAAGAGCAATTGCTGAGATTGCCAAAGCAATATCACAGTTTGAACCAGTAACGGTGGTTGCTTCCAATCCTACTGGATGGAAAGCTGCAAGAAGTAGACTGCCACAATCCATTCGTGTCATACAGATACCTAACAATGACTGTTGGCTTAGAGATTCGGGACCTATTTTTGTCAAGTCCACTAATCATGAAGTTGAAGAACTAGCTCGAGGAGTAGTTTTCAACTTTACTGCATGGGGAGGCCCAACCGAACCGGCCTATGGAGACTGGTCATTAGACTCACAGTTTGCAGAGAATTTACTGCAAGTGGAGAATGTATCTCAATATTATGCAGGTATGGTTCTTGAAGGAGGTTCCATCTCAGTGGATGGACAAGGAACACTAGTGACGACAGAAGAGTGCTTATTGAATCCAAATAGAAACCCATCCATGTCTAAAGAAGAAATAGAGCATCGCCTCCAGGAATTCCTCGGAATTAAGAAAGTTATCTGGTTGCCTTATGGAGTCTATGGCGATGATGACACAAATGGACATGTGGATAACATGTGCCAGTTTACTCAGCCAGGAACCGTTGTGTTACATTGGACTGATGACCCAAAAGATCCTCAGTATGAAAGGTCTCATGAAGCCTATGAACGACTTAACAGTACTACCGATGCGAAGGGAAGAAAGATTAAAGTGTTCAAGTTGCACCTTCCTGGCCCTTTATACCGGACTGTTGAGGAACAGTTTCTCTTTGATGGTTGCAAATTACGACCAGCTGGACAAAGACTTCCTGCGTCCTATGTGAATTTCTACGTGACCAATGGAGGAGTTGTAGCTCCGAAATTCAACCACCCAAACGATGAACTTGCTAAGAAAACATTAGAAGAAGCCTTTCCAGGACGACGCATTGTTCAAGTATATGCCAGAGAAGTTTTACTTGGTGGAGGTTGTCTGGGTTGTATCCATTGTATGACTCAACAACAGCCACAATAAGGGCTTTTATATGAAAGCTTTGTTCTTGTGTCTTTCTCTATAAAGGTATAATACGTTTTTGTTCAAAAATATTGGCAATGATTGGTTTGATCATCACCTTGTATTATTGGTTTGTGAAGTCCTTATATTGGAAACTTGCAGCATTCTCTTCATTGAGAAACATAGCCTTGGAAATATTAAAGGAAAGAATCGAATCTCTTTGAATTATAGAAATAGGAAGACATAGAAATAGAATCGATCCAATGGACATACTTTTTAAGTTTCGTGCCAGGACGTTATTACAGGTTATGATGTTGGCTTCAGCTTGCTATACTTTTTGTCTTGTTTATCTTATTTCATGTTGATTTTACTGCCTTTTTCGTTATTTGTATCTTTGATTCTTGATGCAAGTCTGTGCAAGCTTGTTTCAGTGTTTTGAAGCAGCTCACAGGATAATTGAAAGGAATCCATACTCTTTTAAAAACAAGAATGTGCTCAATTGTGAAGTGTGAAGAAAAGGAGAATTGTATGTACCTTGTTCATCAATTTTTTTATAGCTGGAAAAAAACATGGACTATTTGGTTGTATATCAAATTCCTTTTTATAGCAATGACATTTTGTCAAGTATCTTTATAGCAGTTTATTCATCGTATCGCACACTTTTGAACTGTAGTGAAACTAAATACAAACTTACTAGAAACCATAAATGATTCAAAATAGAAGAAACAGCATGACTAGGGACAAAACCATTCAGAGTTTGACATTTATAACGAATACTTGTTCCAGAGAAGGAAAACCACATTCTGGTCTGAAAAAGTAAGGTCTAACAAACTTCTTTGAAATTGTGGCATCGAAGCTAATTCTACTATCAACTCCAAGCTTATTGTGAAACAAGATATTGTTTGCTGGTTTTTCAAGAAACTCTCATAACATATGTGTCAAGCTACACTTCTTAATTGTTAATTGTGATAGCGTAATCTTAGGAAGACACCTATCGTTTTCTCTTATCATACTAAATGTTTTCATCAATATTCGCTGTGAAGGCACTTTCAGTAACTTCCGTTGCATTATCTCCTCGTATATGCGGTTATAGGAAGCCACCAAACGGTCATAGTTGGAGGGGAAAAAAAGTGTCCGACCTGATGAGTTGGACTACTTTATCTAAGGAGAGCTTTTGAAGTGTAATTTGTACAAGTTTCAGAATACCTTGTGGGGCTTTAGTCTAAAAAAGTTTAGTGTTAAGTACAGGACGTTATTGGTGTGTAGTTAAATGATTTTCTAAAGCTTTCCAATAAGCTTTTTGGAGAACGTTCTTTTTTTCGAGGAATATTGGAAAAAATGGAACAAACTTTTCTTTAATTAAAGAATCCTAGTTTTACACTGAAGCTACCAAAATATCGAGCTCACAGTCGTTCAACAACTTCAAACATTCCAGGTCTCTAGATGGCAGGTTACCTTGTCGGTAGTTATACTTTTGAAGCTTGAAAAAGGTGCTTCGTCAGAAAAAGACTTGGTGTTTTAGTGGAAGCTTGCTTTTGAATTTTCTTTCTGATGGAAAGATTACAGAGTTGCCATACTATGAGCTCTGCTGCAACGACGACTGTTATATTTGTTAAAGGAACAAGGCATGAACTATGAAGATAGATAATGATCCTGTTCCGATTTCCCGAAGACACTCATGTACCAGGGAGGCAAAAAACTGTAAGGTTTCGACGCTTCCGACGCTAAAATTACAACTTATCTGCACAGATCGCTGCGATTTGTAGAAATGGCCCTTTGTCGCGTAGACTATTCCATTCCATCTTCAATACATTCCGTAAAAAGAGTTTCTTCGACGTCTTTTTTTATTGTGGATTCTTGATGGCAGTTGATCACCAAGAAGTTGATCCAGTTGCTACTAGCAGCCCAGTTGCTCCCATAAAACCCCCTCATTTACATATTGACTGGTCAAAGATAGGACTTACACCCTCTAGACTACAGTTTCTTGCTGAACTGGTAGCAGAGTTTATTGGTATTTTTTTGCTTATTTTGGTTGGAGACAGTTGTTCGAGTATGGCTTTGCTCTTCTCACCTAGTCCTTATTTGACATCCTATTGGGGAGTTTGTATCACATGGGGTTTAGCAGTCACTTTTGCTATTTATGGCACGGGTGGTGTCTCAGGCTGTCATATCAATCCTGCAGTCACTGTAAGCTTTGCACTATTCCGAGGTTTTCCATGGTGGAAAGTGGTGCCATATATTATTGCACAGTGGATGGGTGCATTTGTAGGCGCTTTTTCTGTATACAATATGTATTTTCCCATATTTACAGCATATCTCAACAGCAACAATATTACCAAGCAAGATTCAGTCACTAGCTCAGAATCTTTCTTTACTTCGGTCAATGAGCATCTCACCAATTATGATGGTTTTATTGGACAAATATATCAAACTGGCATTTTATTATATGGAATCTTTGCCGTTACTGACCCATTCAATCCCAACTCGTTTAGTCACAATGGATTGAAAGCATTGCTTATTGGTTATGTAGTTGCAATGGTTGGTGGTGGATTTGGCTTTCTTGAGGGTTTTGCTATCAATCCTGCAAGAGATTTTGGTCCAAGAGTGGCTGCTTATGCTCTCGGGTGGGGAAAGGCTGCCTTTCCTGGTTTCCATAATTATTGGTGGGGTCCTATTTGTGGACCTTTTATTGGAGGTCCACTTGGTGCATTTATTTACGAAGCCTTTAATCGTCCTTTCATGCCAGGAGTTCAAATACACGGAGATACCCCTCTGATGAAAGCTTGGAGTCGATTGATTATTTGGCTTTTCCCAAAGCTCGCAGTTTCTCAGGATGACTATGGTAGAACAGATAAGATGAATGTGATTCTTGAAGATCGTTTTCATAGTGACTATCATCATGCTATGATAGATGTGGGTCCAGGTGGGACAGTTCCACAAGAGTCCGGTATTGAGGGCCTTGATAAGAGTTTGTGACGTGGTTTGCATTTTTGAGTTTTCAAACACAACAAGATTCGTAAAAGCTCATTGTATCGATGCAAAATAAAAAGTTGTTGAGGAACGTTTCATGATGTCTCAAGTCATCATGAGGTTACTCACATTATGTTTTAGAAACACAAAAAAACATTATCCAAACCAGAAAAAGAAAGCAGCTTTTGTATTCGTTTCACAAATATGCAACTAGAATGATAACCAAAGCTGGAGAGAGAGAGAATATTTCTTCACCACAGCTGTCCAACAGAATCTTGTCCACCCTCTCATGCTACTACAAACAGTAGTAATTGTACGCTAGTTACAGATTGTCGTTACGACGAACTTGTACTTTGACAGTCAGAGAAGATTAGGTTGAGTAATTGAATGATAGAATCTCAGTTGATCATTCTCGTAAGGAATCCATAGTTATAACATTCAGAGTCTTTTGAAAACAAAATGGAGAGTCGTCATACATTATTCGACTCAGTGCGACAAAAATAGCTGATCAAGAGAACTGTGCACAAGTATTCCAGATGAAGCCCGGTTATAAATCTTTCAGAATGTATCGCTAGTTTTTGAATACTTTACGAGATAATAACCGGAAACAAAACTTGAGCTATGATTTTCTATTTTTATGACTTTTCCAACGATCATAATCTTAACCATTTTTCGAATACACAAGTAGCCTGAAGAGTCAAAATGTTGGTTGTTAGTTTACAGCAGAATTTTCTAGTGTTCAGTGGATAGATATTTGGTTTTAAAAGGTTTTCATTTTCTACTCGTTCGCTTTTTATATTCACTCCTTTGCATGTTTCTTTGGCTTTTTTTTATGATACTAGACTAGTCATGCCATTCTTCCTCTGCATCTGATTCCTTCATGTGAATATTGAAGAGATGTGATTATAAAGTAAGTCCAAGTTTCAATATGGATAAAGCATTGGTTGTCAACTGAAAAATGAATCCAAGCTTTCATTCAAACATCTCGATAAAGAAACCAACGCATAGATGTTGGAAATTCCAAGCATTGTGAAGGGCCTATATAAAAGAGTTGGAGAGTTCAACTTTTCATACTTTTTGTGGGAGGCGGGCGGGGAAAGTGTTGAGGAAAAAAATGCCTGTCTAGAAAAATGGCGCCATTTTCCACGGAGTTTGAACCATTTTTGTGGAAGATAAAGTCCTCTTCTTGTCAACCCACTATCCCTTTTATATGTTTATAAACTTGGAACAAAAGATTCTACTACTGTTCTTAAAAGTTTTTCTCGATTGGACCAACGACTCTATACAACAAGGATGGAACCATCAAAACAAATTCCATAAACGTGTGACTTACCTCTGAACAAGTAGCCGTAACATTGAACAATTTGCTTTTGGATGCTGTTAATAAAACCAGTTGATGAAGAGGATCTCCTTTCAATTCAATCTCATATGCAGGAATTCCTCCAGTTTCCTTTTCAGTTGCAGTAACCAGTTGCAACTTGCGGTTCTTGGCCAATTTTTCACCAATTTGCTATTTCAAGTTGTAAATTTCTAACAACCGAATGAATAAGCAATACTTACCATGGGAGAACCCAAATCCTTTATGGATTTATTTTTTCCTATATCCACAGTAGCTATCATGACGACTTCCAAAGGTTGGATGATATCTTGCCACTTGATATCATATTGATTGCGTTGTCCACTGAATTCATTCCATCCTAACGGTCTCAATATTTTATAACCTTGTATCAAGTCTTTATAGGTTTCTACTTGATTGGCAACGGAGGCAGGAACACTTTGTTTTTCTTCTTTTGCCCAACTAGCACTATCACCAAGAAAACAACCAACACCAGTTAACAAGATACTAGTCCAAACCCAATCATTCAAAAAATTGCGCCTACTATAATTATTCAAATTGCTTGTCAACTTGTGACAACAAACAACACAAGGAAAGAGAGGACGATGTGAAGAGCAACAAGGTTTTCTCACAAAGCTATCTTTAGAATACTTTGGGGCAAGGAAAATAGAAAACTAGAGTATCATTGTATTCATTAGAATAAAGGAATAGCTACTGGAGAATTTTGTTACCTGAAGAGGAACAAACCCATTACGAGGACTACTTTTCATGGCCTTATCACGAAATCTCGATGCAATTCTACAAAACTTTTCTCAGACGGCCATTTTATATAATGAGTCGCAACTCAAAATCTTTGTAAGGTTCTTTATTGAGGTGCTTTCAATACCAAAACCACCGAATCACCACGCAGAAACATTTTAGGAATAAACCTATCCTTATTTACTGGCCTAGCTTTCTTACTTTTGGGTATCTCTGTCCATATTTCTTTCACATTTTCAAGAATCTACACACGGCACTTAGTAACTCTATTCTATCTGGGGTACAGTTTCGAAAAATATCATCGCCCAACTTTCCTCCTCACTTACCATATTGAAATGACGATCAAACGCCTTTACTTTTCCAAGCAACTTTTTGCTATTTCTGACATTGATTAACACCTATTATACCCATCATCATTCGTATTGAAACTATTTTCACTTGAAACCTTTCTCTTTCTTACCGGAGTACCATCTTTCACACAATCTACCAACAACGAAAGAGGACCTTGAGAAAACTCTTCCGACTTGACAGTGTCTACAATACCCAAAGGTTGGTTAGGATCGCCCATTCCCGAACGAGTGTCGGGAACCTTGTTCCTATTATATTCAAGTTGGTGTATAAACTTGATAATATTGCAATGTTTCCTACTTAGTAGAAGGCATGAAATGTTGCGTTGAGTTTTCCAACAATCACAACACGATAATTGTATTCACACTATCAACAGCTTGAGACAAAAAGTATTTTTCCCTCAACGACTTATTCCCACAAGAAACAATCCAATCATTCATCCACTTGGGTAACTCCGCCTGTTGTAGTAGAGAGATGACTTATCATAGTGTTCCTATCCAAGTCAAGTGGCAAAAACAAAAGTTTTCAATCTCTATAGATAAGAATCAACCTATTCGGGTGTTTCAAGAGGAATTATATCGTTTGACGGTAAGTCTAGTCTAGTTTCTTTCATCCTTTTGATGAAGAGTTTCCTAGCAAGTCCCTCCCGAAAGACAAACCATATTGGGTTTCAAAGGTGGAAAACTTACCAAAGATAAAGATTGGGATAGTTGTGGATTGAAAGAGAATATGTCCATCGTTTTGATAGGTTCAGCTGACGAGGTGAGAATGGTTACTTGCGTAGTACACGTCCCTCTTATTATGTTGTTGAACTATTCTATTAGGTCCCTAAAGCACCCACAAGTGTTCAATTTATAGAAGATGTAGCTCCTCATGGAGAAGATTCATTGCAGTTGTGGGATGGATTGCCTTGTGGTATGGTGAACGTAGGAAATACTTGTTATATGAACGCCACTGTACAGTGTCTTTCAACAGCAGATTATCTACTTCATAGTATTCGTGAATATTGTAAGCAACATCCCAGTCCAAGAACTGCAAGTGAAAAGCTTGTATCTGCACTCTTTCAAGTATTTGTGTCTTTGCATACCACACCTTGTATAGGTCCCGTTGTTCCTATGGAGTTGTTACAGCAATTAAGAAATGTCAATCCTCAGTTTCAAGAGCGAAATAATCATGGAGTTTATTGTCAACAAGATGCGGAAGAATGTTGGTCTACTTTGCTTGCTCAATGTCATCAAGTACTTGTCTCACCTAGTCTATTATCCATGTCTAGTTTTCCGTTGGGTGATTCAGTCATAGATTTCTTATTTGGTGTTGAGTTGGAAACCATCGATACCTGTTTGGAGAGTAGTGATGAGCAACCGAGAAAGAGAAAGGAAGTTGTTAGGTCTCTCAAGTGTCATATTTCACATAATACGAGTTATTTAGAACAAGGATTGAAGGAAGGTTTAGAGACGACCATTGAGTTGACTGCAGAGACATTGGGTAAGAGTGTTGGATGGAGTAGGAAAAGTAGAATATCTCGTATGCCTCCTTATTTGTGCATTCAATTTGTTCGTTTCTTTTGGAAAGCTACGGAACAAGTGAAAGCCAAAATATTGAGGAATGTTTCATTTCCTGTTCTTTTGAATTTGTATGATTTTGCTACAAATGAGTTGAAGCAGAATATAGAAAAGCAATCCGATTCACAGTTTTCTTGTGACAATCATGATGATGATGTAGGAAATGCGGTGGATTGGAACACACAATCTCATTATGGTCATTATGAGTTAAGTGCAGTATTGACTCATCAAGGAAGAGCTGCGGATTCTGGACATTATGTAGCTTGGGTTAAACGAGATAAATCTTGGTATAAATTAGATGATGACAAAGTAAGTCTAGACTAACCATCCCATTAGACTATTCCAACTTTTGTTTAGGTATGTTATTGTTCTGAAGAAGATGTTAAAAAACTATCAGGAGGTGGAGACTGGCATATGGCATATTTGTGTTTATATCGTCAACGGTCTTTGAAAAGTATCAAACCAACTGATTGTTAAGTATTCCATGACAATATAATAAAATGGCATTTTGAGCATGCATTCTATTTTCTGCTTGTTGAAATACTTTGGAGTTGTGTGACTCCATTACCTTGTCATCGCATTCTCTGCCTCTTTCTGCAGGTAAACAATGCATAAAGATTGTATCTTTGTTTTGAGAAGCTTTCATCAAATCCATTGTGACTTGATAGGGCGAAAATACTTCCATTCGTTGTTGCAAACTTGACTTTTGTCCCATTGAAGCCCAAACGTCCGTATAAATAACATCAGCACCAACTACGGCCTTCCAGGGATCATATTCTATACTAGCTTTGCCTCGATGGGAACGATTCACCAAATCTAAAAGAGTTGGATTCGGCTCATAACCCTAAAATACGCAATTATACATTATTTCTTTTCAAAACAATAAATATGGAAGCGTTCTACCTCCGGACAACAACATGTAAACTCCAATTCCACTAAACTGGTCAATTCTAACCAGGAATGAACAATATTATTTCCATCACCAATGTAAACAACTTTGACTCCTTGCAACCTTTTCTTTTCTTCCAAAATAGTAAGAGCATCTGCAATAATTTGACAAGGATGATTATAGTCTGTCAAGCCATTGATGACTGGAACTTTACTAAATCTTGCCAATTCCAACAAATCACTGTGTGCATAGAGACGAGCCATTATTGTGTCGTTCATGGAAGAAACTACTCTAGCTACATCCTTCACTGCCTCACGTTTACCAATACCAACTTCTTCACCCAAATACAACGCATGACCTCCCAACAAATACATACCTGAACATAATATATAAGATTATGAAATAGTCCTAACACGATAAGATACCCGTTTCAAATGATATTCTCGTACGTGCAGAAGGCTTAGCAAATATCATAGCCAGAGTCTTTCCATCCAACGGCTTTGTTCGATATTTCCCTAGTTGTTTCAGTTCCAGTTTCATTTCCAACGCGATTTGCAACAGTTTGGATAACTGAGAGCTGGTCAAATCATTTACGTGTAGGAAGTGATGTTTAGAAGGATCAGCAAGGGATGATAAGCTATGTAAAGACTTTGAGCTCTTAGGTCTGACAGATCGCAACAAACGTCGCTGTTGTTCCACACTCCTCTGATGACCAAAACTACGACTCTTATTGCCTTGAAAAGACCCGTAAGATAAAAAAGAGTGACTCTGAAATAACAAAATAGCGTTGGTCATTCAAAAAAAAAAAGAGAGAAAGATGATGTGAAAATAAGAACGAATGGCAAAGGAATTTAATTCCAATATGCATAGATAGAAAAAGGAATTGTGTAGTTACAATAAAACTACAAACAGGAGAGAAAACAATATTTTACCTTTAGACTTTTCATGAATATACTTGTCGAATATGATGTGACCAAGGTAAGAGCTCTTCACTTAATACGATAGAAACTGGCCGTTGAGATTCGACTACTTCAACTTCTAGCAATAGCCAAGATAAATCACAAGGATAACTTCCTAACCAAGAAAGAGACAGTTGAACAGCACTTTTCGTTGAGTAAAGAAAAGCTTTTAAACGCAATTCATTTTCTTCAGAGTAAGGACCATCATCTTCCACAAATATTTCTTCAGTGACGGAATATTCAAGCCAAGGATCGGGATAGCAAACAACTAATCGACTCAAAAGAGTTTCCTCTCGATCTAAAATACCTGGTTGTCTGTTCTGATATATTATGGCACCTGAACGAACGAATAGAGGGACTCCTTGTTCTACTAGTTGAACTTGAATAGTTTGTCCACCTTGAAACCACAGCTTTTTATAATAATCATACCAATGACAGCTCTCTGGAAGATATACAAAAGTGGTCCTAAAAAAACTCTTTTAGTATGAGAATAGGTCTTGACACTGTCAATGGTTACCTTTCATTTGGTCGAGTGATGGGATGAACTAGTAACCAACTTCCCAATAAAAATGAAAATGACTCAGTTGCACAAGTCTTATCGCTTGGGAAATGATAAACCAATGGACGAACCACCGGATGACCAGTTTCACTAGCAAGAATATGCAAATTGTACAAGTAGGGTATCAACTGTTGCCGAAAGGATAAGGCATGCCTAACTCTATCAAGCATAGTTGGATACATCCAAGGCTCATTGACTTTCCAACTGTGTTCATCCACTGAATTCCATCCAGAATGAATAACAAAACGAGGCATAAAAATATTCAATTGAATCCATCTAATAAATAGTTCAGGATCAACTTTAGGGCCATAAAATCCTCCCGTATCATGACCAACGAAAGGAAAACCACTCAAACTCATTCCTAAACCTATCCACAAAATGAAAGTATACAATCAACCCAACGTGATATCGAACACACTCATGGGAATATTATACTGTAATGTCTTCCAACTGGTATGGTTATCTCCAGACCACGACTGAGAAATGTAACGTTGCATACCCAAACAAGTGGAACGAGAAACTACAAATGGCCGATAAGAGGGACTAGAAACATTGATAATTCAATGGACATATATAAAGGACTTACTTATATCGCAAAAGAGCATTTCTTGAGGCTTTAGCCATCCAAAGCGACTGAATGGGTCGACCTATCTGTTTCAAAGAATATCCCAAATCTATGCAACTATTCCAATCACAAACATCCCATTCATTATTATCATTCCATATGCCATCGATACCAAAGGCTAAATAGTTTTCTCCTAACATGTGAATCCACCATTCCATAGTCGCTTCATTGGTAAAGTCTAAATAGGAACCGAATTCGCTGATACTTGCTTCCGATGACCACAATGGAAACAGACAAGGTTCCTTTACTCCTTTTTCATTTAGATGATATACAAAGAGTTGCAAGTTCTTAGCAACTCCATAATGAGGATTGGAACAAAGAAGCCATGGCTTCACATTCGCAATTAAGTGCATGCCATTACGTTGAAAAAAATGAACCAAATCTGGAACGTTCGGTATCTAAAACATTGACATGATCAATTTCCTGATAGAAATAAGTATGCATATATCCAAATGCATAATACCTTGTCTTTGTTCCAATAAAACATTTGTCTTCGTTTCATAGAGTCTGTAGAATATCCTGAAGATAAATGAAAACCAGTGCAGACAATATCATATCGTCGACAATTTGAAACAAAATCTTTCAACTGTTGCTCTGCATCATTACTTTCTGTGTAAAACATCCCACTACCTAAATAGTACAAAGCCCATCTAAAAAACGGTTCCTAGTTCCATCTCAATGAACAAAACAAAAACGAACAAGATACCTTGGAATTCTGGGAGGAAAGCCGGTTAACTTGGCGAGCTTCTCCATTATTTCTACTATAGAGGGACCATAAATAACATAGTAATCGATATCTCCACCATTTACACTAAAATATCGATAGGAGCCATAAATTGCTTGAATTTCCTTGCCCATATCAAAAGTACAAGGCAACATTGTATCGTACAAAATTCCACAACCAACAGCTAAAATGATCGAGTAAAACTCAGAAATGAAGATATTCGATATAAATGCATTTGTATTCATGGCTTACCTAATGCACTATTCCATGTAATATAGAATGGATGATGCTTATAGAGTGGGTCGCTGGTTTCTGCATCATATCCCAACGCATCTCTAGGATCCATACGTATTCTGCTTCCGTATTTGTCTAGTTCTCCACTTGTTTCACCAAACCCATAATAATGCTCCGAATGTTTACGAGCTAGATAGTGATAAGTCTCGGTTTGCTCTTTTCCGCTCACGTAAGCTTCCATAGGACGATCCTCTAGAAATGCTCTTCCATCACTATCTTGCCAGTATAGTGCCACCGTGTTATGTATTTGAACTTTGATTTGTAATTTAGTTCCTTTCAAAGTCAGCATGGAACTGTCTAGATCTCTTTCCACTGTCACTTGAGGACAAGCAAACCTTGAAAGGTCATCTCTGCCAATACCTTGCAGAGGAACATCGTTATTTTCATCACACTGAGTATTGTGAACTTTTCAAATTCCATAGACTAACAAAAACTTACTCTAATCCAAGTTCTATCCAACAAAGGTTTCCCTTGTGGCAGAAAAGTCACCCTTACAATGTCTTCCTCTAAAAATTGTACGGAGAACTTTTCTTTATACCTTCCCACTATTTTAAGTTGGTTGCTCAAGTGAAAACTTGGAACAATTTCAGAGGAAGCTTCCACTTGCAACGGTATACGATGCTTCCAACTCTCGGAGGACATTATATTCTAAAGTGAAAACATGAGAAGTGAATAGCTGATTCAAGTTGTTATTACAAATCCTGATTTTTTCTTTACATTTTGGCGCCAAGAGGAAAATAGGAAGTATTGTTAGAATCAAACCAAATAATGGCTCTTTAAAATATGCGATGGTTGTATTATCCACGCTTTCGTAAACTTTCTCGTTTACTTCATAACATGCCGAAAAGAAAATCAACTGTTACTAATCCACTTTCTTTCACAAGACCACCGGTTATTTGTAAAAATCCAGCTCCTCTCAGTTATCGCTGGATTGGTATAGATCGCTCAGAGAAGATGGTCAAGTTGAGTAACAGCATAGCTCATAAAATAGAGTTGGAGGACGACAATAGTGATATGAGAGACGAGTTTACTAGAGTTTTAGAACTCACCGAAGAGGAAAGAAAATGGCGCGACAAGGGATATGAGGTTATTGTTGGAGTAGATGAAGCGGTAAGCACAAGTAGAAGACAAATTTTCGTTCTCTGAACAAGTTGTTTTTAGGGCAGAGGTCCTCTTGCAGGGCCCGTTGTTGCTGCTGCTTGTATTCTACCTCCTGATGTGCTATTTGAGGGTTTAAATGATAGCAAAAAATTATCTCCAAGTCAACGAAATATACTGTACGAAAATATTCAGAAATATGCAATAGAATATGCTATTGGACAAGTTGACCATCATACGATTGACCAAGTGAATATCTTTCAAGCCACAATGATGGCTGTACAAGATGCATTAAGACAATTGAGAACCAAACCTGATATGGTGATCGCAGATGGTCCTCATTGGAAACTAACTTTGGATATTCCTTTAGTTGGAGTGATAAAAGGAGATAATACTATATTATCTGTCTGTGCGGCATCAATCTTGGCAAAGGAAACGAGAGACCGTTGGATGATAAAGGCTAGTCTGGACTATCCTGAATACGGATTTGAGAAACACAAAGGATATGGAACAGCATTTCATCTGAAAGCGATTCAGACATTTGGACCATCAGCATTGCATCGTATGTCCTTTCGACCTTTATGTGAAAATGAGCCCCATTCGACCTCTAAAAGAAGAAGAAAGCCGTTGAATACAAAATAATAATGACTGCAGAATCATTCTTCACTACTCATTATGCACTCTTTTCTTCAGATCCATTTTTCATCTATATTACGATGAAAGTGTAACTTCATTGCCCAAGAGCCCTCCATATCTGTGGAAACTGTCAAGTTATTATCTCTAAAAGCAGCCATTCTTCTTCCTTTGGTATCCGCTCCCAATCCTACCTTCAAAGATGGTTGTCCGCCTGGAATAGTATGGACAAAACCAATGCGACCTATTCTATCTCTTTTCCAATTTCTAAAGGAAAATTGATATCTCACAGTTAGTTCCGTTCGTTCATTTAATAACCACGTCTTGTATATCGATGAGGAAGCAATCGTCTTTTGAATAGGAACAATTTCTCCTCGCAAGTCCATCTTCCAAGGCCAACTATTTCCGACTGTAAAAGAATGCTCGATGGCAGCTCTCGTCAAAAGCTCTGCATCTCCGTGATTGGCTGCAGTAGAAAGTATCACTTTGGTCTTGTTACTTACTTGAAACTCCCTATGTACGTGCAAATCAAAACTTCCATCTGTCGAAGTAAAAACAAGACTCGTGTCTAAACGATTCTATAGAATCACTCAACAAAGTGAGGATACAATTACTTTGTACCACTTACTTTACTTGCATGGACCATGAAAGGTAAGAAAGATTTCACGATCTCAAACCACCACCACCACACCAACAGAAGATGAAATGAGAAGAAGATTTATCGTTTTCATTTATTGAAACCATTTTTCATTCGACTTTGATACAAATAACATTGACTCGCTCATATCTCTCTTGAATCTTCCTGACCGAGCCAACGATATGGAACGGGTGGAATATAAGCAGCATTCTTTCTTATCCACGGGTGTTGTAATACCAAATGTAAAGGGAGTCTTCTTTCTGGCTCCTTCACAAGTAGTTTACTTATCAAGTTTCGAGCATCTTGACTCAACCAATCAGGAAAACGTATATCAACACGTGCTATCCTTCGATAGGTTTCCGTATGACCTTGTGCTTCAAATGGAGGACTTCCAACCAAAAACTCATACATCAAGACGCCTAAACTCCAAATATCCACATTCTCATCATGTTCTCGGCCTTCTACCATTTCCGGTGGTAAATAGTCAAGGGTACCACACATAGTCATTCTTCGTGAATGGGGAGCATGAACAGACCAACCAAAGTCTGCAATCTTCAACTCTCCTCGTATACCCAACAACAAATTTTCTGGTTTAATATCTCTATGTATCACATGTTTTTGATGACAATATAACAATGCATGAGCAAGAGATGCAATGTAAGTGGCTGCTCTAGACTCTGAAAATTTACCGCATTTTTGCAGCTCCTTATATAATTCACCTCCAGCAGCATATTCTAATATGAGGAATACTCGAGATTTATCATAAAAATAACCATAAAGTTTCAGTATATTTGGATGTCGAAGATGGCTTTGTATTTCAATTTCTCTGCGCAGTTGATGTTCTACACCAGCTTTCACTAGTTGACTTTTGAACAAAATTTTGAGAGCAACTACAAATTTGGTCTTTTTCTCTCGTGCCAAATATACATTACCAAATTTTCCTCTTCCTAATGGTCTTCCTATATCAAAGTCATCCAATGACCATCGCTTAATAGTCTTAGTGCGTTGTTGATGATCTACTTGAGATATTTCATCTGCTCTTTTCTCTTTTTCAGAATTATCCTCTATATGAATAGAATTTACCAACTTGTGAGTAGATTGATGTTTACCATCTCGTATTTGAAGTCCTTCTGTGCCTTGAATGAGACTATGACAGTTGGTCAACTCTTCATTTCCTATATTGGTTGGATTGTTCTCATTTTTCTCCTGTAATACAATCAATATTTGCTCATTCACATAGTCTCCATATACTTACCTTTTTAGATGGTGATGGATGAAAAGGTGAATCTAATTCTTCTGTTATATACTATTTCCAAGTGGATATCCGTTGAACTACTTACCGTTGGTTCGAAGATACTCCGTAGAAACTACGTTGGGTGATCTATTCTCTTTGTTATCCCATAATTCCTTTCTATTGTCACGTTCCCATCTCAAAGACATTTGGTTATCGACACGAGTGTCACACTGATCGATATTCTTGTTGCCAACAAGCTTCATATTTTTCTGGTAATTATTTGCCATGAGTAGAGAACGATTTTCATAACGAATTTGTTCAAGTTCTCCTAAACGAGAAGCTATTGAAAAGGAATCACTTTTCTGAAAACTTGCGTTGTTCATAAAAGTAACGGTTCAGTGAAAGGCCCTTTTTCGAATGGTTTTCCCCCAAAAAATGGCTCTCATGAATTTTGAAAATAATGGGAAACGTTTAAAATGGACTTTACTAGTCCATATGAGAAAGCGAACTGAAAGAATATTGCAAGATGGAATTCAGACAATTTGCCAAGGTCTCTAATACATGGAATTGTACAGCTGTTTTTATTTCGAAAAGAATCTGCCTGAAAGTTTTTCCAACTCGGAACCACACTTGGGTTGTCCACAGTCAACTATTCTGCATATCCTCACAATCTGCAAGGGCTTCAACTCCAGTGAGAGGAATAATACATTTGTTTCTCAATCGTTTACGACCAGAAACCTCGACTCTATTTTTCTACTTCGGACTTGCGAGCTTGTCTTTCCATTCTTCTCATAATATCGGCAGTTTGCTGCAACCACCATTGAACATTGGGAACACGATAGTTTTGCGCTACATATACACCCACTCCGGTACCTACTGTAAAGGAAAACA
Organism: Galdieria sulphuraria; assembly: GCF_000341285.1. NCBI lineage: Eukaryota > Rhodophyta > Bangiophyceae > Galdieriales > Galdieriaceae > Galdieria > Galdieria sulphuraria. Next base: position 27,765 of record NW_005178475.1, read on the forward strand.
ATATAGGAAAGAATACTCCCATAAAACTATTTCAAGAAGAACGTACAACGGTCAATAATTTCCCCCACACAATCCAACTCCCCAATAATATCCATCACCTTGTGTAGCATATGTTATCTATTCTCCCATAATGAAAACTCTCCAACTGTAATAGGTCCATTTCAATATATCTATATTACACCACGTAGCCTTCAAAGTTACTTACTACATAAACATTCACGTTTAGGTCTGTCGATGGATTTATTATATTATGAATGGCGCCAAAAGCTCTTTGCATTTTTTCCTTGTAAGACTTTCATCTTTCCTCCCTCTTTTTTCAAGCTTTGGGCGATTTCAACCAGAATTGCAAAATTTTCTTATTCTCTGTTATGAAAACTACCAGAGACAATGTCCAGTGTTCAACAAACCGTACAAGACACTATTCGCACTAGATTACCCATATTACTTCAAACACATGACTGGGAGACAATGACCATCCGCAAATTGACTCAACTTCTTTTAACCGAAGTTGAAAAAAGCGAGGTTGAACTATTACCACTTGTTAGACAAATCGTAGTGCAGTTGTTGAAAGATGCCAACCCTTCTGTAATTCCTTTAGACCGAGTAAAGGGCTTTTTCACAGGTCTGCGCAAACCACTCAAAGTAGACAAACGATTACAAGAAATATTACAGTGTGGTTCAATTCTCCCAAGGACTCAAATTGTAAAGTATCTGAATCAGTATATCAAGAAGCATAATTTACAGGATCCAGAACAAAAGAACAAAATAGTATTGGATAATGCATTGCGTTCTTTGTTTGGAGTAGAAACTGCCACTTTTTTCAGTTTAAACAAGCTGATTAGTCCTTTCTTAACCATACCGGAAGAACAAGAACAAGAGATGGTGCATCAATATATGAAAGAACATTTGAAAGAAGCCTTGTTGGCAGCAGAAGAGTCAAAAATGAAAAGGAAACAACAAAGCAAAGTTCAGTCGTTGAACAAAGGTACCACTTCGCATCGTGGTGAGAGTTTACAGAAGCCTCTGAAACTAAGTAATCTACTTTCTCAAATATGTGGTGCTGAATATCTATCTCGGAGTCAAGTTGTCAAGAAAGTCTGGGAATATATCAAGTTACACAACTTACAAAAAGCAAGCGATAAGAGAAACATATCTTGTGATGCTTTGTTAAAACAACTGTTTGATGGAAAAGAAGAAATCAATTCTTTTCATATTTCCAAGTATTTAAGTCCTCATCTACAAAAGCTGAATGGAGACGACTGACAGAAAGAGAGAGTTTTCCATTGTCTTTTGATTTTCATAATGACACATTCTCATGGCTCTTCTTGTGGTTCATCACATGATCACTCACATGATGAACAACAAGAAACTTTAGGAGAACAATGGTCCTTATATCGTTATGTGGACTTTGATAAAGCTACTTGTTTGAATGAGTTGGAGACTGATTCCCTAAGGAATGTCTTGAGACCTTTCCACTTGAGGAACGATACAAGTCTTCCCGTTTTAACTTCTGCTGTCGATGAGCAACTACTGTTATGGATACCTTTCACTCAAATGGTGAAACTGAAAGCTTTTTCTGTTATTGGAGGGGGTCAAGACACAAGTCCTTCACAAGTGAAACTATTTACCAACAATGAGCAATTATTGGACTTTTCTTTAGTTGAAGGAGCTAATCCAGTACAGACAATACAACTGGCACAATCTACTTCAGAATGGATAGAATATCCAACAAAGTATACAAAGTTTCAAAATGTACAATCCGTAAGTTGAGACTCTTGGAGTGTACGTTTCTAATGATATTTCTTCTAGTTGATCATGTTCTTTCCAACCAACTTTGGAGCAGAACATACCGTTATCCAATATATAGGATTGAAGGGACAAGCAACCAACTTTAGAAGAGAAGCAGTCCAAACTGTTTACGAAGCTAGGCCGTTGAGTAAGGGATCCACTAGTGAAGAGTGGACCAACTTTCGAGCCATACAGTAAACTAAATTATTTCAACTTGGAAGAACGCGAAGCCTTTTCTTCTATTCCAGATTGACTTTCACGGCGGTTCAACTCTTCATAAACAGCTTGTGGAGTTATCTTACAAAATGCCCAATATACGCAAAGATGATACAACAAGTCCGCACTCTCTTTTACAAGTTGATGAGGATCATTCTCCAATCCTGCAATGACAGTCTCAACGGCTTCTTCTCCAAGTTTCTTTGCAATAGACGCTCTTCCTTGAGAAAATAAGCGACTTGTCCATGACAAAGATGGATCTGTCTGACTGCGTTGAACGACACGCTGATACAACTTTTCGATAAAATCTGTGGACAAGGCATTCTGTACTGCAACGCTCTCTTCTTCTTTCATCAAAGTAGAGTCAGGTTGCAACAACACAAAGGCATGACAAGCGATGGACAAATTCTGTCCTAAACTGTCCACTTGTTCATGTGTTTTGGCTTTCAAGTTCACTTTATCTCTCGAAAGTTTCAATAACTCACAAATATTCTCACAAATGGCGTTGTTATGGGAAGCAAGTTTAGGTCTCTCCAATATGACAGTAATATCCAAGTTGGCAATATCATAGCCTTTTTGCTTCATCAATTTCCTCGCCTCTTCCATAAATACTTTAGAAGCAACCCCTTTCCAGCGAGGTTCTTTATCTGAAAACAACTGACCAATATCCGGTAAGCCTAAACCACCGAGTATGGCATCCACTACACTATGAAATATAACGTCTCCATCCGAGTGACCGACACTACCTCGATCATGATCCAAAGTTATGCCTCCCACAATAAGTGGTAAGCCTGGTTCTAAGCGATGCAAATCAAAGCCATGTCCTATTCTGACTGAAGCAATAGGAGAGAAACAAAACCTGTGACTCGGCAACGATAGATTGTGTCTACACTTCCTTGGCAATCCAAATGAATAACGACGAGTGGGAAAGAAAACTCTATTGGTGCTTGAGTAGAAAATCTTGTTCGAGCAACGTGCAACTGAAAGAAAAGTACAAAACGACAGCAACCTGACTTGATTTCTCTTTTCCATGAAATGATTATTCATCCGATTGACGATTATTGATTGATTGTGGATGGTCTTCTTAAGTCAAGTGACAGGACCCAGTTGGTATGCTCGAAATCCAACTGGGTTGAATGGTTTACGTGCAAACAACTGTGTAATGAGTAATGGAAGCTTTTTAGGTAAACCGGTATTTTATGGACGCATGAAAAAAATGTGGGTACCTCCTGGTCTCAGACCAAAAAGACCTTCTTTTCAACAACTTGGTCGTGAAGTTTCTCTTTTAGAAGTTGACGGAGAAGATTATCTACCGTGTGACGTGAATATGTCGGGGCTATATGAATTGCCTGTAAGTGCAACTTTGTTGTCGTGAAATGGTTTTGTGAACTCTTATTTGTTGACAGAAAACTCTGGAAGTTGTAAAGTATCCAGACCCACGTCTGAGAAAGGAGAACGAAGAAGTAGACCCTTGTCACCCTAGTGTTGGTGAGATTGCACGAAAGATGTTTCAAGTTATGTATGCAGATAGAGGTGTTGGGTTGGCAGCTCCTCAAGTGGGCATCAACCAACGGCTGATGGTATATAATCCTACGGGCAAACCATCATCTTTTTTATCCCAAGTGGTGATGGTCAATCCCAAGATTGTGGACTGTTCGGATAAAAAAGTGGTGGATTTGGAAGGTTGTTTGTCGTTTCCAGGGATAGCGGGTAAAGTAAGTAGACACGAATGGGTTCGAGTAGAAGCTTTCAAACCAGGTGGTAAGAAAATCAAGCTCAAATTAGAAGGTTGGCAAGCTAGAATATTTCAACATGAATATGATCATCTGGATGGAATCCTTTTTATTGACCGAATGGAACCTGAAGAACGAGCAAGAGCTCAATTCGTGTTGGATCAGCTAGTCAACAACTACAAGGGGAATGGAATACCGCAATTGTAATAAACAGGGATATATAACAACATGCAAACTGAACATGCTTTTCCAATAGTTTCCTATGAAGATACAATCACATTTGAAAAGAAGTCATACAAGCTCTTTTCTCATGTTTCTTTCCATAACAACCTTGTCGAAAGTAGTTGATCTGAAAAGTATTCGATACCACAGAAAACCTTAACAAATAGTCTCTTCAAAAATGAAACGATTGAACTCATCAGAAATAAAAGTTGTTTCAATGTGTAATAAATTGAATCCAAAACAAAGAGAACCTAATAATGCATCTGAAGAAAAGCTATTAAAGAAAGAAAAGAAAAAAAAATTTAATTTCCTTTAAAAAAATGGAAGAAACTGCTTATGTAGTAACAGTAAATGCCTTCCTACTAATATCCCTTTTTTCTAGACTAGTAGTTGTATAACATCGTAAAAAACAATTTGTAAGAAATAGACAAAAGTAAAAGTTTTCAAACGAATCTTTGTTTAATTTGAATCAAATTATTATTTAAACAACCAAATAGTTGTGTAACATCGTAAAAAACAATTTGTAAGAAATAGACAAAAGTAAAAATTCTCAAACGTATCTTTGTTCAACTTGAATCAAATTATTATTTAAACAACCAAACAAAAATTAATATTTATTTGACAAATATAATGAAACCTGAGAGAGGAGTACACTAAAAAATTGAACTTTTCGTAGACATAGAAAACATTAAAATTTTTAAAATCGATACTATTGGAATAAATTTCTAATGCACAATAATTATGAAGAATCGCTTTCAATTATATCGCTATTAAAGGAAGAGAACAAATAAAATTATTTAATAAGAAGTTTATTTGTTTATTAAAAATCGAAAAGAAATTCAGTGTTAAGTTTTCTACATTTTGCAGGAATAAATTCCGCGAAGTCTATAGTTCGAGGTACGATTATTGGCTGCCATTCTCTTAAAGAATATATCAGTATGCAGACCTTACTTTTTACTGCTATGTCTTACCCTGTTTGATGAATAGAAAAAATGTAACCGATACAGCAAATACAGCCTTTGGCGAAAGAGTAAGATGTCTGGGTTATATATCCCACGAGTTTGCGCCCTTGCATCTTTGGAACATTGTTAATTATTTTCGACAAAGAACTTGTTCAACAAAAGCGTACCTGGGACGACTTTTTGAATGTAGAGAACAAAGACGCGTCTTGATCGCCTGGTAAAAAGAATGGTGCATAAGAGGAAACCTTGCCTTTCCCAATAAGTTCGATAAATACTGGAACAAGTGTTTCATAATCAAGGTTTCTTAAAATAGGATTTTTCCAAAGGGCATCTTCTGACCAGTAGCTACATGACTTCAAATGCTGCATCAATGAAAGCGCTTGGCTAGAATCACAATAATTTGCTATTTGGAGAAGCCTATTTTTCATAGAGTGCCAAATTGGGACTGCTTCCATCGGAGATTTTCCGATTTGATTCCACAATGGGGGAAACACTGAAAAGGGCAATTGATTCGAACCTCTCTTAGCGGGAGGTTTTTTGAACAAAGCTTCTAAATTTTCACAAGCATTCCTAACCACAATATCTTTAAAAAAAGTACTTTGTGGAAAGTCTTCAGGAAAATGCAATTTTTCACATTCGAAAAATATCTTACGATATTCTTTCAATCCTATAGCTTGTGCACCCATATGACGTGCAGCATGTAAAAAACTAGCACCAAGACCACTAGGAATAAGAATGTCCCATCTACCAATCGAATTCCCGGAACTAGATTGAAAAGGACGAGAAATGAGGACGACAGGAATTTGACAACTTTCCTTGGCAACATTAGAATTCCAAGTCTCCTCTATCATCCATCGTTCAAAATCTTCCAACCAATCGCAACTAGCGTCCTTTTGTCGTTCTGAGAAAGGACAGAAATGTGGAAATCCCATATGAAATCCCTTGAGTATATGACAACTTTGGATGTTTATCCTACTGAGACAAGTTACCGGTGTATTATCCACTTGATTCGGCATTCCATTCTCCTCTTTTCTTAGATATGACCCGTCTTCTTCTTTTATTTGAAAGCATCTACGAATCATTGCTAAACTCTTAGGTCCCAATACATGAAATCGATTCAGAGCTAGTGTCTTTCTTTTAAACACTTGTCCAAACACAGAGTAGATAAAAGTATCTCGAGCTTCATGAGAACCCAAAAATGGAATACAAACAAGCACTTTACATATCTCATTATCATTCAAACCATTCCTTGGAGCCCAAATAACTTGTAAGATGGTCGCCTCAGAGTTGTACTCGTTCCTTTCCACAAACGTATGTAAAACAGCTTTCCCCAACAGAAACTCGGGTTGTTCAACCAACTTTTTCTCTTGTTCTGTTTCCAATACTTTGAATAGTCCCTTTACAATGTTCAGTTGAGTATCTTCCAACAATATCCAATCCACCAAAGACGCATCATATATTACTACTCTGTCACGCAACGCCCGATACGCCGAACGTTCTTTACGATCCACACTACACCAAGGCACTTGATACCCAAAATATGGTATCATATGAAATCTTTTGGCAAACCAGAGATGGGTCTCCAAACGGTTCTGTCTTGAAAGGCGTGATTTCAAGTTTTCTCTCAAGTATTTCACTTTTCTTCTATATTTACGACATTTGTTCTTTCCAATACTAGGTTTATTTTCGATATCTTGTGTCTTTTTTTTCCATTTTTTGGGCAATCTACAAGTTTGATGGCTCATCGTCCTCCTCCGCAAGTGCCATGGTAAACTTTGGAAAAGTTGTTTTTTCCCTCCCAATGATTTCACTTGTTCACGAAGAAGTTTCAGTTCTTGTGCTCTTGCTGTAGCGAAGTCTACTACTCTAAATGAATTGGTTTCCATACCAAGTCCACAACTAGAAGGAGGAATGGATGGAATTGTTTGCTCCTCTTTCCATGCAGGAGAAACGAGCTTCGATGACTTGCTGAATCTGTTTCCAATCGCTCTCCAACTGCTTTATATGAGCATTGTATTCCAACTTTTCCTTTTTACAGCGACTTTTGGCATGTATCAAATAGATGATCCATTGATGTATTCTTCTTTCCAACAATACAAGGTCGTGATGATTGGCTAGTGTAGGTATATTTTCTTGATAAAAACAAACAGTTTGTCGCAAACTATCAAGAGTTGAAATGGGTTGCCAACCCAATTGTCTCACTTGATTCAACAACTGTTTACTCTTTTCGATCAATTGGTATTGGAATTGAAGGGCTTGTTGCTTGGTTTGTTGCTTCCACAACTGTAGTAACCAACCATCATTGAATAAAGAAGAGTTGGCCAGTTGGTTACCCAACTGTTGTAACAAGTGCTGATATTCTTTTTCTTCTATTTGTAACTGTTTCTCAAACTGTATATTTATGTAACGCCATTGTAAGTAACGCAACTCTAAAGATGGTATCGTATCCTCCTCCTTCTCTAAAACCATATTATCATCACACTAAGAAAATCCCAAAACCCTATTCAAATCCAAGGCGGGCCATAAATAACTCCGCTCCTTTCATCAAATCGGGAATAATCAAATAAGGCTCTGCACTGGATAATATATGGGCTTGTGAACAACTTCCAGTCAATACTCCAATTCCTTTGACTTGTGCATACTGTGCAGCTTCCATATCCTCCAATGTATCTCCTACATGATATACTTCCCAAGGTATTTCATCACCAGTTGATCCACATTGCTGCATGATTCTCTGTTTTGCTAACAATATCAACTCTCCTCTACAAATATGATCGCTTCCAAAAGCACCCGTCATAAAAAAAGGTTTCAACTGTGCCCTTTCTATTTTTTTCCATCCAATCGTTTCCAAGTTACCAGAAACTACAGCCAAATAAACACCACGTTGTTTCAACGACTCCAATAGTGTCCGTACTCCTGGCAACACAGTAACCGTTTCACTATCGGAATAGGTTTTCCTATACAAAGTGGTTCAAAGGAAATCCCAAGGCTCAAGAAAAGTTGTGTTGTGTACCTACTCAAAATGTTCAGTAGCTAATTGTACTGCGAGATTCATCTTTTGCCATATTTCTTGTTCCGTTTTGCCACACTGAAGTAACATATTTTGTATAATAATGGGGTCAGTGAGACCACCGTGTTTCACTCCTTCGACACTGGTTTGTATACCCCATACTTGAGACACTGCCCACTCTATAGAACGTTTATGTCCAGTGTTGGCATTTTTACCTCCTTTCAACAAAGTTCCATCGATATCAAAGGTTACTAGAATTCTTTTGGAAACACAACGATGACTCTTCAACATGCTCTTCTCCTCTCTTCAAGGGTCATCCCAAAAGACACACAAATAGAAGAGGCAAAGGGTCATTCTTTCTTCTCTGGAATGCTCTCATTTTCTTGATGGATTCTTCTCCTTTCCACCGAAAACTATTCAACCATATTGTTTATTTAGAAAATATTCTATCTCATTGTCCTTTTTTACTACCCATCGAAAACGATGACAGCCATCTCGTCACGACATGGGATTCCTATAGCGCCATGCCATGTTCTTCAACTCATGACTCTACCAAGTTGTTGTTGTCGCTCGATAACCATCAAAGTGGAATGAGAAGAAGAAACGATGACCAAGTTGCTCAAAACATGTCATCATCATTGACAAAATATGATTGGGATATTATCCAATCGATAGATAACAATGAGATGTTGTCTTTCACTCAAAAGGTCATGTGGAAGAATTGGTTGATTGATTTGAAAACAAGATGGAGTGATACTGTCCATCATTATATGAGTCTCATGTTGGAAGAGTTGAAACAACAACGTCGATTTCGTACCATAACGGAGGAAGAAGTACAATCATGGATACATCCGATGATGCAGACATTTGAAAATATTTGGAATATTATTCGTCAAATGATGAATGATTGGAATAGAATGAAACCCCTTACAGCAATGGTGAGACAATCAGATGTGAAGACTATACTCTTCGACTGGTTTTTACAACATGCATTCGAACCTTATCCTTCAGAAGAAGAGAAAGTAAGTGAAAACCATTGTTTATATTCACACAAGTGATTATGTCTTTCAACAAGGAATGGTTGGCCATTCAAACGGGATGGACTGCACAACAAGTGAATCATTGGTAAGTCATGAGATCATGGAGAAAATAAAGTAAAGTCTCTATTTAGGTTTATCAACACTCGAGTACGCATTTGGAGACCTATTATTGCTCAAGTTCAACAAGAAATGTCCAAACAAACGATGCCTTATCAGTTTGGTAATAAATAAGATGTGTGCAAACAAAAGCATTTTATATTTTCGCATAGCCATTGTTCATCATCGTCTTTTGTAACATGGCAACCACCTTTTCAAAAGACTGATGTACCGAAGAATAACTTTTCAAACGCTTCATCCTATCCAACCATTGACATATATGAGGATATTCGGATAACGAAAAGTAACATGCAGGAGAAGAAGAAAGATAACTATTGTTGCTTTTCGATTGGATAATATAATACAACACATGGGATGGAAGTAAGCTAGATATGAATATCATCAATACACAAACACTATACAAATATATCCAACATGAAATAGAAACTTACCGTAAATTCTCTATTTCTACAAACAAGGAAAGGTCAGCAATACTAGGCTGCTCCATGCCCTTTATGACAAAAGGTCCATTTCCGAGAATGGACTCCAAAGTGCTCAAAGACTTTTTCATTTGACCAACAGCAAACTCAACGACAGGTATGCTCACCGACTGAGGTTGATTCATAAATCTAACAAGTGATGAGATACGACGATGAGAGATCTCACTTCTACTTACTTGGCTACCATAACTGCATTCCAAACTGTCAACTTGGTACTCCATGATAAGCTAGAGTGGTGCCAATCCAACAGTTCTAATTATTTCAGTAACTATACTTTATCCACACTTTGCAACCCTTACCATCTATCTTTGCTCTCTTTTGAGGATCTGAAGGATACCAGTGTTCTTGTATCATACTGGCACGAGTACGAAAAAGATATTTCAAAATAGCATGACTTTCAGCTAAAAAGAAACCATCTCCGTCTTGAATGGCAGGGACTTTTTGGAAAGGATTGATGGATTGGTATTCAGGTTTCCTACAAAAGTGAGCACGGTGTCAAGAGACCATTTCAAATACTTACAAGTGGTCCTTTTCAAACAATTTGATACGGTGTATTTTATGTGGTATGCCATTTTCTAAAAGAAACATAAGAACTGCTCTACAAGGAGGAGAGCCAGGTTCATAATACAACGTGAGTGCGTCGAAATTCATAACTTGTCCATTTCTTCTTCCCCTTTTGAAACCGAGTCTTTTATCATGAATGAAAATTTCCCTGAGAGACTTGATCAGGTTGTAACTGAGAAAATAAACCAAAATAATCGACACAAGAATTGGCTCCATTAGGGTTTTCAGATATTTGGAAAGTAGTTTTGCTCGTACGTTTACAGAAAAGAGTGTGAAAACAAACGTCAGCAACATCTTGTCTGCTAATAGTTCCAGTCAGTCGACCTCCTCCTTGTTGATCAATACATAAATAGTTACAACCTTTACCTTTTCCATCATACATTGCACAAGGACGAACGATGGTGTATCGAAGAGTGGATGAACGAATGACTTGCTCAGCGCGATATTTGCAGGATAAAAGATACTCCATCTGTGACTTGGCAGGTAGAGAAGAAGGCAACGACATATGATGGGTTAAATGACTTACTAATGCAGCACTCAAGTATACAAACTGTGGAGTTTTAGTACCCAATTCATTATGGCGATAGGCATAGATATCTTTCAATTCTAGAGAAAATGGTCCTTCTTGAAAACTGGGATTCAACTTTTCATCATATTCAAATTTCGAATACATCAACTGAAAGGAATAAATGGTAGTGGGATCCAAAGGTGATATCGGAGTTATGGTTTTCGCACGAAAAACTGGACGAAATTGAGAAAATGGTAAATAGCATTCCTTCCATATTGAAGCAACAGTATCCATTGAACAAATATAGGCAATGCCATCCCACTTTTTATCACACCGAATAATAAATTTGTAACGCCTTCCATCACCCAATAGACGTAAATAGATTCCATCATAGCCACTCAAATCGAGTGGAGTTTCAAAAGGAATGGTCTTGACACTTGCAAAACCACCAAAGTTATCTGTAGACACCTGTCCACTAAATATGACAGAATCTCCACTTGAAGACAATTCTATTTTGCTTTGACTTACACCTCCCATAACTACATCATCTACAGGACCCCATAACCGAGGAATATTTGATGCTGGAGGACGAAAAGGGAATATATCAAGATATTCCACATCCTGTTTCTCTACAGGCACTGCATCTTCCAAATATTGTTGCGCAAAACTAACGAGATTCTTTACTCCTTCGTATTCTACTAGCTCTGTATAAAGTTTCCACTCTGCATTTGAATCAACAGAACTCATGGCATTGGGAGCAGAGCTAGTTGAAAAAGTATTGGGTTGTAGGGCAACACCCATTACACAAAAGACTGCATAAACAAGACGAAAATGTTCAGGAACAAGACTATGTAGATCACCAGTTATCAACTCCAACTTGTCGACTTGTGCACCTTCTTCTTTTAGAATAGCAATAGCTCGATTTTCATCTCTTACCAAGGCTCGAACTTTACAACCACTGTGTTGTAACTTGACTATCAATTGACGACCTACACGACCTGTTGCACCAATGACAAGTACAACTCTTCCAGATAAAGGTGACATATCTTTCTCTAAACGGGTCAATAATTGGAGTCGAAGAGAGCGTACTCGAACACCAGGATCGGGTAGGCTTCCACTAACGGCAACTTCTTGTGAAAAAGCTCGGGCAATTGGGTTGAAAAACAGAAAAGTTTTCACAAAACGACCAAAAGGCCAAGGCTTTCGTGTAGTTTTCTTTTTGGTACCTTGTTTCTCTTCAGAGAAAATGATAACAGTGCAACGAGAACTTGGAACTCTTTTGTGCGAGTGTATACAAGTAACAAGCCATGAAGAATGCACAAAGTTCGACATGTATCTCAAAAATAAAATGGATGGGGAGGTGATGAAGAACCTCACTTCCACAAAGTAGTCATCAACAAATGCTTTTTCTTTATGGACTAAAATCGGTATCTTCCTCGTCATCAACCTGATATTCACTATCGTGGTCTTCTTCTTCAGAGTCACTCACTACATAAACAGGGACTCTCTTGGACAACAAATCAGACTGTAACTTTCTCGTATGTCGAGTCTGGCTAGCTTCCTTTGCTTCGTTGTTGAATAACGACGACTGTTGCTGTGCTTGTGTATTCTCAACGCTTTTGTTGCTTGATTTTTGTGTTTCTTTTTTGGCCTGTGACTTTGTATTCTTCGACTGATTCGTAAAGGTGGTTGCTTTGGATGTTGTTATATTTTCTCGAGTTGACTTATGCAACGGCCGCAATTGCTTTGTTTTTTCTTTTCCTTGTTTTGTATGTAAGAATTGGTGGTTACCCAGTTGTATATTAGTTTCCAACCTTTTCCGTAAGCTTTCCACTTCCGCATCTTCCGTATCATTGATAGGTGGATTCTTGTACTTGAAGGGAGACGTAACTTTTGTTTGAGACATCGAAATATCCATGTCGTCCTGCCGGCCTCCTACCCAACTTATTCCTAGCGTGTCTTCTGAGACTTTTGGATAGGTGACGCTCAACTTTGAATTTTTGCTCTGTTTCTTGGCTTGTGAAGCTTTTCTCGAGGAAGGTGGAGGAATTTCTTCCAAGTTTTTATCATCTTGTTCCGCGTTGGCAAGTAGAGACTGCATCAAAATATTCTTTTTGCCTTTAAGCTTCGTTTTTTGTTGTTTCTTTGCTTCCATTGCTGCCTGTTTCAAAGACAATGACTCTTCTTCTTCCCAACTTAAGCTTTCATCCAATATTTGCTCCAGTTTCTCTAGGTCCTGTAACCAAAGGTCTGATGGCGCGGTTTGCTCCAATCTTTTCATTTCTTCTATCTTCTTATCTCGTTCTTCGGTAAGTTTGGTGATTCTTTCTTGGGTAAGACTCCAAATGGGCATAGATAGCAAATAGTCATAGCCACTGCCAGTTTCACTATCATTTTCTTTTTCCTCTTCTTCGTCTTTGTTGTCCGAGACAGTATTATTGTTGTAAATTTTCTTAAAATGATGCTTGGTCAATGTGACAATGAGGTCTTTTCTTTTCACATTGGCTACTTTGATTTCGCCTTGAATAACTTGGAGAATAAAGCGAACACGATTTTCTAGTTTCTCAACCTGAACTGTGAGTTCTTGAAGAAGATACTGCTTGCGGGATTCATATAGCCGTAGGCGAATATGGAAGAATTCTTTCAACATATCGATGGGATCGTCGTATTTCTGAATCTTACCTTCTGCATTGAATAAGACCATATTGGAAGTTGATAGAGTTGAGCCCAATTTGAATTTTTTGTGAAAGCCTTGTGTTTCACATTGTTTATAGGCTTCTTCATGTAAGTTGATGAGAAAGTCGACCAACCTTTCCGTACTTCTGTCGAACAATTCTTTTATAAAACTTGTTTCTCCAGATTTATGTTGTTCTGAAGACAACATGATGCTTTCTAACCATTCTTTATAGGGCGTCGTCCATGTCTTCAATGGAAGCTCAGTTATGCGGACCAAATGATCACGCACTCGATATACTTTTCCATAAATATCATAAGTACTAGAACCCGAGAAACAAATGGATCCACGGAAGCCTCTATACCAAGGATGCATTGTATGAGGCTCGTGTCCATGAATAAGTCGACGAATATTTTCAATGACATCTTTTGGGTTGTAACAAGGAACGTTAGTAGACCATCCAGTACCGATACCTTCAGCACCGTTCACTAAAACGAGAGGAATAATAGGACAATAATAATTGGGTTCAATCGATAGTCCATCTTCTTCTAAATAGTGAAGTACGGCATCATCTGCTTCTGGAAAGAGATAACGTGTAATGGGAGCAAGTCTGGTAAATATATAACGAGCAGAAGCAGCGTCTTTTCCGCCTTGTAAACGAGTACCAAACTGACCGGAAGGAACCAAAAGATTGATATTACACGCACCTACAAAATTTTGTGCCAATCCTACAATCGTTGCCATGAGAGACATTTCTCCATGATGATAAGCTGCATTTTCTGCTATATAACCGGCCAATTGCGCAACTTTGATATCTCTCGTCAACTTCTTTTTAAAGCAGCCAAATAAAACTTTACGTTGACTAGGTTTCAAACCATCAATAACCGAGGGTATAGAGCGAGCATTATCAGAAAGTGAAAATAAAATAAGTTCTTTGTTGACAAAATTCGAATAAGTAAGATCATCCGCGATATGGTCAAAGTATGTATCAGGATCAACATCAGCCAGCCATTCCTTTCGTTCTTGCACTCGCTGCTTCGAGAATGCCATGTCGATAGCAACCATATCGTGTTCTCCAGACCATATAAAATCAATAACATGAAGATCTAAATGAGAAAAGTATTCTTTTGCTTCCGCAGCAGTTGAAGTACCAAGACCTTTATAATACTTGATGGTCCAACCCTTTAAGGTTTCCTGCTCTAAAGACGTCCTCCAAGTTTTGTATTCTGGTATAGTAAAAAAGGTGACAACTTGATTTCCTTTGGAAGCCTTGACAATCGGAGTAATGAATTCTTGAAGGAAGCCCTTCACTTCTAACAAACTCGGCCAGAAGTGATGGAAAAAATTGATAAGCAAACCCTGCAATCAATATTAATGAAAAATATTCGAAACAATAAATGATAAGCTACCTTGATATGACTTCCATCATTATCCTGATCCGTCATGATCAACACATGACCATATCGTAGAGTCTTTATAGTTTCATCGTCATATACTTTCCCATGTTGTAAACCCAATATCTTCTTCAAATTGTTAATTTCGGCATTTTCCTAAGTCGATATGAATTCTTTTTCATTCATAAACGTTTCTGTACTCTACCATTATTTGCTTGTGAGAAGCTTCTCTTACATTCAACAACTTGCCTCGTAGCGGAAAAACACCATAGTAGTCACGACCTACTACTGATAAACCCGAAACTGCCAGTGCTTTCGCAGAATCTCCTTCTGTCAGAATCAAAGTACAGTAAAAGGATTCCTTTGTTCCAGCATAATTCGCATCATCCAACTTTGGTATACCTAAAATCTTCTTCGCTTTGCCTCCATCAGTCTTCTTCAACTCTGAAGTCTGCTTCATTTTTGCAAAGGAAAGAACATTTTCCAGTATGCTAGATTTCATAACTTTCTTCATAAACTCCTCAGATAAGGGACAAGATGAACCAAAAGTGTTGGGTCGCGAAGTCATGTTTTCTTTGGTCTGCGAATCAAAGGCTGGATTTTCAATGAGGCACTTGACGAACACCCAGAGATGATTCTTGATTTGAAAAGGTTTCAGTTTTAAGCCTTTATGCTTCTTTTCAATATGTTCATTCACTTTGGAAATAATTTGATCCACAATATGATTGACATGCGTGCCACCTTTCATTGTCCAAATTGAGTTTACAAAGCTGACTTGAGTAAACTGTCCTTCACTGACGGACAACATCACCTCCCATCTAGATCCATTACACTCATAAATGCGAGGCACATCAGCCTTATCTATCAAATAGAGTTCACAATAGTCACGGAATGACTTGATAGGAAGATGTTCCCCATTGAAATAAACCTTGACTGTGGGATTGCAACCGGCTACATCGAATACTCTCTTCTGAAACAAGGCTAAAATATCTTCGTCTAAATGAGTCATGGAGAATTTTTCCAAGTCTGGAACAAAAGTGATTTTCGTCCAGTCATCTTTCTTATTAGACATTATCTTGGGATCTTTTCTACTGGACATGTTATTACTAAACTCTTGACGGTATGTCAGCCCTCTCTGGGAGTCTGCAGTCTCCACAATAAATGACTTGGAAAAAATATTGGTCAACTTTGCACCATAACCATTTCTTCCTCCTACAACTTTCTTTTCACTGTCATCATAGTTGGATGATGTGAGAAGATGGCCAAAAATCATTTCTGGAACATAGATATTTTCTTTTTTGTGTATCTGCAATAGACAATGTTGGAAGCAATTTTCCTGTTTTACATACATCTCTTACCTCTACGGGGATGCCCTTCCCATTGTTATATATGGATATTTTGTTATCCTCCTTGTGAATATCAACACGAATCGTATTCATGGAAGGGTCACGTTGCTTATGATCAGCTGCATTGACTAAGATTTCATCAAAAATTTTGTACAGCGCAGGGACGAATGATACTTCACGAAAGCTCATCCGTTGGTCTTTTCTATCGTATACCCATAAGGTTTGAGTTGTCCGTTCCACCGAGCCTCGACGGAAGAGTAAGTAAGAAAAAAGACTTTTCTTGTATTGACATACCAATATATGTATCTGGTCGCAACAATACATGCTCTCTTGGAGTCAGCTTTTGGTATGTGTCCTCCACCGTCTTGTAAGAGCTCGTTGCGTCCATTTCGTTGTTTCTGTTGGCACCAAAAAGGAAATGTCAAAACCCAATTTTGAATGAACAAATTTGAATAGCAATTGGGCGCGCAATCAACCGTTTTGGATTTTTTTCCTCCTTCCCTCTCTCTTCTAATCTTTCCTATTCTTGAAAAGTTCGATATTGAATGTATACGCCTTCTAAAAGTCCCAAAGTGAAGGGTCCACAATACTCTTTTCCTATTCTCAATGCTGAAGAAATAGTACAGTGCTTGAAGGAACTTCAAATTCCGTTTTCCGAAGAACAACTGAAGAAACCTACCTCGGAAGGCATTCGAGCAACTTATGAACAGATTTTGGAACTTCTTCTTGGAATATCACGAGACGAGTTACAACAACCGGTTTTTCAAGCGCTCGATGTGTTATCTTACCCTGAACTTCACGAATACTCGGTAGGACAGCTGAACTTTCACCGAAATTTGCAAAAGCTATTAGAAGCTTGTGGTTATCACGAATTTTCTATGAAAGACTATTTAAAACCTGAGTACGCTAGAACAAAGAAAATATTAAGTGCTATAATAAACTTTGCCAAATTCCGGGAAGAGCGGTTGGTGACTTTTCTGGAATTACAAGGACGCTCAGAAGAGATAACAACGAGAAAGCAACAAACAGAAGAAGAGTTGAACGAATTGAGGGAAAAAGTGAAGAAATTGAGGTAAGTAATAACGTTTGTTGGTTACAAAAACGGTATCGAGTCCTTTGGATAGATGTGAAGACGAGGAGATGGCACCTTACGCCCAATCTTTACAAGAGCAAGCCGAAGAATTGGTGGGGGACATTGCCCAATATAACAAATCTCAAGCTTCTCTTCAGAAGCAAATCAAAGAAATGAAAGCAGAAGTTGCATCAAGAAGCGATAAAATATCTAGTACTAAATTTAATATTTTAAATGAAAAGCAAGAGTGTAATAAGTTGCAAGAAATGGTAGTACCTAGTCCTGAAAAGGCTAAGAAGGAGATTGAAGATATGAGTGAACAACTGGAGAATGACAAGCAGACCACTCAAAGTATAGAAAGGAGAACCAAGGATCTCAAGTTAAGAATCAGCGGCTTGGAAGATTGTGAAAGGGAACTTCGACAAACGTTCAAGTTGATGCAAGAATGCGAAGAGCAAATGAATGAATGGCGGATACTTCAAGATGGGTTATCTGAGAAGAGACAACGGATAGTTGACTACGAAGAAGAGTTGAAACGACTGAAATCTTCCGAGTCGCATTATCGGAGACAGTTGTCCAATGTTGAAGAGCGAATATCACGACTACAGATGCAAGCTGAAGAGAAGAAGCGATATGCAGATGAATCCTATGATCAAGTTTGTCAAGATCGTTCTGAAGTAAATAGAGAAAGGGAAGAAGTTGAAAGACGCATTGATAGAACCAACGTACTTATTCAAACCACCAAAGACAAAATACAAGAAATGCTGAATGAACACGAAAGGGAAGTGGACAAAGTGCGAGAAAAGTATCGTACATTAGAAGCGAGCGTGGTGAAGTATCATCGTGAACTTTTCTCTGTGATGCAGTCATTATCATCTTATCAAGGCAAATTCGAAGTTTCTACGAATTGGTAAAACTTGTGTAAGGATAACAAATCCCTCCATATAGTATCCGATGTTGACATAGTAAATAGATATCCCATTGTTTCTACTGTTTGTAGAGGAATACAATTTGACTCTTTTATAGCAATCCGTTCTCTGAACCTCCAATCGATGGAATATCGAGCATTCTCATTCGAACCCCACAAAAAACCACACTTTATTGGTTTCCAAATGTTCTTAAGCATCATCCAAAGCAGCGACACCTGGAAGAACACGACCCTCGATCAACTCCAAAGAAGCACCTCCTCCTGTGGAGATATGAGACATTTTATCAGCCAAGTTTGCTTTTTCAACTGCTGCAACCGAGTCTCCACCTCCAATAATAGTTATTGCGCCTTGTTCTGTTAACTTTGCTAATATTCGAGCAACTTGAAAGGTCCCTCTAGCAAAATTTTCCATTTCAAAAACTCCCATAGGTCCATTCCATAGTATGGTTTTACATTTGGCAAGAGCTGACTCGATCATTTCTATAGTAGCCGGACCAATATCCAGTCCCATCCAACCTTCCTCAATTTGAGAGAAAGACACTGTTTTGACATTTGCATGGTTATCAAATTTGTCTGCAACAAGTAGGTCAAGTGGAAATATAAGTTCCACCTTTTTTTGTGCCGCCATTTGTTCTATTTCTTTTGCCAAATACAACTTGTCTTCTTCTACCAAAGAAGAACCTACTGATAGTCCTCTTGCTTTTAGAAAAGTGAAAACCATACCACCTCCAATAATAATTACGTCACACTTTTCGATAAGTGATTTTAAAACACCAATTTTGGAAGATACTTTGGAACCTCCGATGATAGCAGCAAATGGTCTCTCAGGATTTTGTATAGCATTCTGTAAGTATTCCAATTCCTTTTCCAACAGGAAACCAGCGACTGCTGGACGAATGAACTGTGTGACTCCTTCTGTGGAAGCGTGCGCTCGATGTGCTGAACCAAAAGCATCGTTGACGTAAAGATCCATATTCATGCTCAGTTTGCGACTGAAATCCGGATCATTGTCAGTTTCTTCGGTGTAAAAACGAACGTTTTCCAACAGAATGATATCTCCATCATTCATAGCAAGAACCATATTATTTACTTGGTCACCAATACAATCAGGAGCCATTCTGACACTCTTTCCGAGTAACTGACCGAGTCTTTCTGCCACTGGAGCTAAAGAGTAGCGATCTTCAAAACCACCCTTTGGTCTTCCGAGATGAGAAGATAAGATGACTTTTGCTCCGTGATTTATTAGATACTGAATAGTAGGAAGAGATGCCTTAATTCGGGTATCATCCGTGATACTTTTACCATCTAGCGGCACATTCAGATCACATCTGACCAGAACCCTTTTACCCTTGAGATCTGCTGCAGAAAGATCCTTTAAAGATTTCTTTTTGCTAGAAGTTGCAGTAGTCATATGAAGATTCAGTATGTTACTTTGAAACTTGTTAGCCTTGGGTGGAAAGAAAGATGACCATGTCTTGTTTGTAGTTGTTGGATTGTAAACAAGTGTTTTACCATTGAAATAGGAAACATGTTTCCAACGGTTATAAGAGCAGATATGGAACCGAAAACTACAAGTTACGAACAACAAGTGCATAAAAGGAAAAGTTCCCAATTCTCCAAAATGCAACTGTTTAGTCGATCTCCGAGGCATTCCTTTTTTTTGTGGTGAGAAAACATCGATGCCTGTTTTGAACTATTGTGTGCAAGTTTTTCGTTATGATATTATATTCTCTATGAAATGGAGATTATCTGCCAACGACGTTCACTCCTATTTTCCTTTTGACGCATACAATATTCTATAAATACAAGTATATATCTAAGTTTGTGTTTCACTTTTCCCCAAACCAGCTTTCTACTGAACAAAAGTTTAATCCTTAAAAGACCTTTATTGAGCTTCTCTTGCTCGCAACCTGGCACGTGCGTTGGTAACTTTAATGTTCAACTCTGCGGCTCGTTCCAGAATTTCCTTTCTCTTCTTGGCCGACACTCCGTGGGCTATTTCAGCTGCATACTTTCGATTCAGCATAAGAAGAGCTTCCAATTCTTTCACGTTGTTGACCAAGAACTTGTAGAAACCATTTGGCAACAAATATCTCGTCCTTTTGTCCGATCCATACCCAATATTGGGCATCAAAGTGGAGCCTTTAAACCGTCTACGTACTCTGCAGTCTATACCCTTTGGTTTTCTCCAGTTTTCTTTGACCCTTTTAAACCTATCCGACTGAAAACGCTTGAACTTTTTGGTTCTCTTTTTCAAAGACTTGCGACGAATCAAAGGAGTCGGCATTTTCCAATTGCCAATAACAACAATCGACGACGCGTAGAGAATCCCGTTTTAGGGATTTACAAGAGACTCGAGAGTTTTAGGAAGTTCTCCAACAAACATAATACAATGTGTCTATTTGGTCTTTAGGAATACCTCCAAATAGGAATCCATGCTTTTTCCACCACAATGCTCTATTAACTAATTGTTTCCATTCTTCCTCACCCTAGAACCATTCTCAATATACAAGACAAGGCACTCTTATAGATACGAACCAGCTTTCTGTATGTTTCCATATTCCACAATTCTTTCTTGTCGTTTTCTACCTCAGCCAAAGAGTCCAAATGTTGTGAGTTATCTCGTAAGTTTGCTACATTTCACAAGTTAGCCAAGTCTCTTGTATAATACAATGAGCATGTACCGGTCCATCCAACCATCCCATCTGAAACATTCTCTAAAGTATTTGCTTGTTCATCAAACAACGACTTGTGTTGGAAATCAACCATATATTCGGATTCCTCATCAACTCCAGCTATGATGAAGAGGTTAGTTGGTAGTTGAAAACGAAAACTTTACAACCTTCACAAAGTTGTTCATACAACGCTGCCTTTTTCTCCAAACTATTTGTCACGTCCACTGCCATAGCATTAATATCTTTGGCTGCTCTTTGTTCGACACCTGGGTTTTTGGTTTCGTCCCATTTTCTTCTTCTAGTACGACGTTTCCAACGAAATTTGGAAGCTTCCTCTTCCTTATAGAGTGCTGCTCTTAATCCGAACAAGGAACGACCAGAAACTTTGTTAATATAGTGCCGTTTTTTAGGTAAAACGGAAGAACCTGTTAACCAACCCAAATCCGTAGAAGACATTTGAGAAAAAGAAATTTTTCAAGATATTTCATCGTTATTGAATAGATAGATCAAGAAGATGATCACATTGACAGTAGAAAAAGCAACTTGATATTTATATGTATGAATATGTGTATGTGTATTATAGCGTCCAATTTAAAAAGACGGTACTAGAATACAAATCTTGTCATACACGAGAACTGTCAACTTTCAACTTTTAGGAGCACTTAACATGGCTCGAATAAAACTAGATGCAAGAGTCATCATACCAATCACTCGTGAATAGTCAACAAACATACCAATAGAGATAAGTAACAAAGGTTAAAAGGAAAAATCCCATTTTCAGTTCATAATATCTTTGTACCTGCGCTGCTATACGAAAAACCCTTGTGTTATCCAACAAGTGTTCATTGCGTACATATTTCTGAATATGAAACGCTATCAAAGGAGTATTTAGTAATCCAACAAACCAATGGCCACCCAAAAATAGAAGCAAAGTCAAGAAAAAGTGAATACCAAACCTGAATAGATGGCCATTCTCGTATGTGGGTATCGTTACCTAACTAGCTAAAACAAGGAACCATACTTACTCGGGATAAATAAGAAAGTTGACCTTGTCACATAACTCCACAGGATTCAAGTGATCCATGAGTAGATCTGAGAATAGAATGAGACTATAAATGTCCATGAATAATAAAACAGCAGTTATAAGAAACACAATAATCCAGTAGGCTACTTCAAGACCCAATCCCATATTATCAAGGCAACTATACTATGTTTCTTTCCTCTTTCCCTCCCAACACACACTTTGGCATGCGATGTCCAAAAAGAAAACAAAAGATGGGAGAAAAGGATTTCTAAAGCTTTCCAATTTAGACACAATGAAGAACTTGCTCAACTAAAATAGAGACTTTGTTATTTTTCACTTTCAAGAATACTAATCAAATGATCTTCCAGGAAAGTGGCTTTCAAGAAGAATAGAGATTCGTAACAAAATGACTCGATTCATTTGCTTTCAATAGCTTATTCTAAAACATTTTTAAGTGAAAGCTTCAAAAGGACTACTCATATCATAAGAAAACTTTGAGCAATCAACCAAAGGAGAGAAGCTCTAAAGAAATGACAAGTAACATTATTTCTTAATCAGAGGCATTGATGAATATATCTCAATCTCTTTCAACTAATCTTATATATTGCGTGTCAAATCTTTATTCTCCACATTGCATCTTCTTTATATTGAAAAAAAAGAGTAGGCGATTACTATGCAACACAGGCTTCTTTGGAACTGAATTCCTTAGAGAGAACAAGGGACATACATTTTCAACTTACTTTGCAACTCTCATGACTCTCAATATGAGTATGTAAGGCTTGGAAGGAATCTTCAACTTGAATGAAAGCATCTTCAAAGATATCTTTCAATCACTTGTAATAAAACCTCTGATCCATTTTGTTCCGATCAATTGACTCATTGTAAATGAGAGAAAGAGAGATTATAGAAACTCCTTCCTATTGATCGTTTGAATAAGTCATCACCAATTGTGAGACCATTGCCACTTCACTGAATTTTTCTATATGACTTCTTTACAGCGCTAATTTGTATCGTTTTATATGTTGAAAGGAGAAGGACACGATTGGTTATTCCAAAGTAGATAAAACTCTCTTGTAATTTCTAGTGAATAGAATAACATGGCTCCATCATTTACATTTCATAAGGATGATCGAGTAACTATTGTGTGACGTGGTTGAGCTTTCTACTTTTTGATGCAAAGAATAAGTGGTATTCCAAAGCGTCTATTCTCAGTATCTATGGAGAAGACGCCTGCTTTACTTCGAGTGTCCGAAATTTTTGCTTCTGTTCAAGGAGAAGGACCTTTTGTTGGTAGACCCAGCGTGTTTCTTCGACTAGCATTGTGCAACTTGCAGTGTGCTTATTGTGATACCAAATATACAGTAAGTAGTGGGGAGACATATATATATATCCATATATATTTTGTGAACTTGTCGTAGTGGCTATTTGAAGAAGAGAAACAACAACAAGTATTGACACGTATACGTGAGAAGCAGAGAGATAAATTTGACTTGAAGGTTTACCAGAAATCTTCTGAAGTTCGGAACTTGTCCATACCTGATGTTGCCAAAACGGTGTTGAATTTATCACAAGGTCGTATTCGTGCTATGGTATTGACAGGAGGAGAACCTCTTATACAGCGAGCTGCATTGTCGTCGTTATTAAAGTCCATATTAAGTGAAGGTTATCACGTAGAGATTGAAACCAACGGAACTATAAGGCCAGAAAGACTTCCCGTAGAAGGTATTCGTTTCAACGTGAGTCCAAAACTGAGCAATTCGTTTCAGCCGTTTGAAAAACGTATTCACCGCCAAGTCCTACAAGAGTTCTTGAACAGAGACGCCATATTTAAGGTAAGTTTCCAGTTTGTTCGTTTGAGTTGCTATACATAAGGTTTTTTAGTTTGTTATTACTCAAGAAAAGGATATCACAGAAGTG
>NW_005178475.1:51453-181211 GCF_000341285.1 Galdieria sulphuraria
ANAGTTATACTGGTGGTGTTCCTTATTACGTTGTTTATGTTTTAAAGAAATTGTGCGAGACTTGTAGAATTGTTTCGAGATCCATTGATCCTTCAGAGGATGAAATCCAAAGTAGAATAGAGCAAATTCCTCCTGACTCTTCGCTTTCGGTGAGACCTTCTCATAGGACACCAGAGGCAATGACTACTTTCACTGCTATGCTTCTCGCGAGTATGTTAGAATTTCGTATTCCTATGGAAGAGACTCTGTTGGGTAGTGTATCTATGGGACTTGATTCCAAATATGTTCTGGATATTGCTAATCATTTTGGTTTTTATTACGAAAATTGTTCTAAGAATGAACACGGTGAAGAGATTGAAGCAAGTCTCAACCCAATAGAACAAACATTTGTCAAGTTGGTTTTTCCAAAAATTGCTTTAAAGTATATCGAAATTGAATGCTGGGATGTTCCTCCTATTCGTTTTATTTGTAGTTTGTTTTCATCCATTAGTCGCTTTGACTCACCTTCTAGTCGTGGTTTCAAGTTTGAAATTATATTTACTCTTATTCTTTATGTTCGATGGTGTTTTTGTTCCAGATTGGGTGAATTGAGTCTATTTCGGCATAGTCTTGTAGAAGATATTCCTATAAAAGTTGGGCGGAGAGTGGTAGGAGAATTCGAAAAGGATCCTATTCTCAAGTATGTTCCAGCATTGAGTTCCACAGTTGTTGGTATTCATAGTGCCAGCGAAGAAACTTATCATGTGAGTGCTTGGAAGCCGTTGTTTGAAACTTGGTTATCAAATGATGGAATATTTATTCCTACAAGGCAAAACTCCAGTGGACCTGATGTTCTTATTCGAGTAACACAAACTAGCGACAATTCTATTCTTATTGGACAAGATGCATCTTCTGTAGAGCAAATATCCATGGAAACTGAAACCAGTGCAAGTGATATTTTGAACAAACGGAGGATCTATTTGATTGGGATTGCATTGAAGTGTTATCAAATGTCAAGTCCTGGTGTTGGACGTTCTATGATTAAAGCAGAATGTGCTAAATTTTTACATCCAGTTGCGTCACAATTGGACTTGGAGAATCATAATATAATGGCAATTCAGCTTATTGTAAGCAACAAGTATACTGCAGAAGTATCCAAACAGCTGAAAGACAACCAAAATTGGGTATTGGATAGTGGAATTTATTATGAAGACCATAACAATCATATTGTCTCTAGTCCTATCAATTCTGCGACAAAACCACAGAATACAAGGGAAGAATGGCTATGGATTCCTCCTCATTGTCAAGTTGTAGTATGTTCTACCAGCTCTCTCAAATCCTTTTTAGGTTGCAAGGCTAGTGAAGATCTAGATAGAGTTTTTGGAGACCATCCATTATGGTTGGACCAACTCAGACCACTTTCAAATCTGTTGGAAAATTCATTGATAGACCTGTTGAGCCGTGCACCATTTGAGCAGTCTTCTGAGAGGAATATTCAATCCATGGAGAGGGGTAACCCAGTTATGAATTGGAATGTTATGCAAGTGGAAGAAGAAGATACACGAGGCGAACAAAGGGTTGCAGCATCGAGTTCTTTGTCTTCGTCATTTGATTGGAATACTTTCCTAAGAGACCGTTGTGGTCTTTCTGAAGAAGATGTTGCCTATTGTTTGCCCAAGCTGTCCTTCATAGGAATGATAGATTTGAGTGGCGTGACAACAGAGTTTCTTTTGAAGTGCGGTATCGATAGTCCTTCACTAAGATTGCGAATTATGTTAGGAATACGACAGCTTTTAGCAAAGTAGCTTTTATGGACTAGTTTGTGGTATGCCCATGATTTCCCTGTAGAAGATGATGGAAGCCTTATAGAAGTCGTAGTCCTAATAAAGACATGTAATTTTTGTTTTTATCTCACTGCAAAGTCATTACGTGCTTAGTAACTTGAGATATCTTGCCAATATGCTGAGGAAGCAAAAAGCTTCTGTTTAGTTGTTCTTTATTCAGATTCATCTACAAAAGTGTTGGCAATCTATTTAGATAAACTTGCACTTCTTTTACCGTTTGCAAATGTTAGTTACGCTTCCGTAGATATGGATTTCAATTTCCTTATCGCGTTTTGGCAGGATTGTTATTGAAAAATGTTCTTGACATAACTGACGAGGATGAAAGCATATAATGTCATCAAGATAAGTATATTCATTTTTCAGAGATCACAAGGCCAAACAAAGTTCACTGAAAGAGTTCAAATGTTCTGATACGCAGTAGGCTGAATTTGCATCTGTTGAAACACGAACCAGCACGCTGTTCATTGCCACACTTGAACTTCAAGTGAACTCGACTTTGAGGTAACTTCTTTAAGGAAGATGTTCTGAAATAACACTAAATATGAATAACATGACCCAAAGTATTATAGCTCACAAAAGAGCTTAAGGTTCCCTCTTTGTTATTTTAAACTTATTTTTCAATACTACTTATCCTTAGATAATGAAGAATCTGTTTCAAGCCATCTAAAAGCAAAAATTCCCAACTTTTCATACTTAAGAAGACGATGGTTGAGTGTAATGTTTCAAACCGATACAACCCATATGTAGTAAACCGTGAAAGGGATGTTTTTCGAGTGACAGAAGAACTGTATGATCTTCGTAACAGTCGAAAGCAACTCAGGGGTTTAACATGTCCCCCATCTTTTTGGCTCTCGCAAAACTACGTTTTGTTAAACCTATTTGGAGTTGGTTCGAAGGTTTGCCGAAACTTCCCTGTCGACTTTTGCTTCGGACCTTTCGAGCAGAATCTTTTTGGAGAAGCTGAAAAAGGCTTCGTTGCTTTATGTAGATCAAAGGGAGTTGGAGCCCACACTTGAGTGGGCTTTGTACTTTTTATTGTACCGATCAGCTTGTAATCAGATGGGTCTACAGTTTATGAAGCCTACAGACACATTCCTCCTTGTTCAAAGTTTCTAATTCCAGAGCGACGGAAGACTTTGGGCATTCCTTCTGATCAATATCTTGTTATAGCTTTTGATGAAGTTGGTGTCCTAGACGAAAGTCTCGACGAATTTCATTTCAAAAGAACCCATGACGGTAGAGTTCGACCATACAACGACTTTATCGGTATCATTAGTCAATTGTGCAAAGAACCCGACTTGTTTTTTATAGTTGTTGGGAAAAGTAAAGGCTTAAATATATACAATTACGTAGCTTCAGTCTCAAGAGTTCAGTTAGTATTTATTCCTCTTGCGCCGCTTGAGAAACATAGTATCGTGGAACATTTGGAGAAAAGTTCATCCTTTTTATTCACTAGGAGCCCAAAGGTTTCAGAAATTCTTTGTCACGAAGACTTCTCAACTAGTGAACTTGCAGAATTGTTGTTGGAATTGACTGGTGGTGTTCCTGGTTTACTTGTTCGAGCAATCAGTTACCTTTTGCTGTATAAAGCATCCAACAACAATTTCTCATTATCAAAGGAAACCTTCTTGATCATAATGAATAACCTTCCAGTAACAAATTATTGTGTTGCGACATTCTTACCTCGTCTGATAAGTCTCAGTGAGCAGCGTAAGCGCTTGTTAAGAATGCTTACGTTATTATCTTTGTATCGTATTCGATTTGATTTTGATGAAACTGTGCAAATAAGCTCAAATTCTGATGTGTTTTTGTTTGATCTAGTTACAGATATGTATCTCTATCGTCGATTGGTTATAGAACCAGACCACAACGAACGCTATGAAGTGTTGATTCCCAAGTTACTGATTGAATATATTAACCAAGGCTTAAAGGATGATCGTTTAGAATGGTTACTTTTACAAACTCTCAAGTCTCAATCTATGGAATTCTTTTATGAGTCGAAATGTCGAATTTTGGAAGGTCTTATTGCTACACTGTTTTATTTACATTTTTCCCGGCGTCCTACAAACAGCTCAATGTTTTCTACTCTTGGTCAATTATCTCGTGTTTGGAATGAAATGAATTTACAATTTTCTTCCGAATCTGCTGCTTATTATATGAAATCTATACATTATACCAGAGCTGTATCAGGAACAGAGAGAATGACATTTGGAAGCAATGATGAATGGGAAAGGATAATGAAAGAAATGTTAGAACTTGAAAAGATATATATTCCATTTCATTCAACATCCCATAGTCCAGATATACTATTCAAGTTGCATGGAAGAACGAATGAGAAGAACTTGATGATTGTGGGTATTGCTTGTAAAGGCCGATGGAGTCGTAATGGTATTCGATGGAATGAAATTTTGGAAGAAGCTCACAAGTTTTAAAAACCAGTGCATGATCAAGTATTGACTAGTCATCCTACATGGCATTGTATGTTGATTATTATGAGTACTCAGTTAACAACCAACGTATCTGAGGACTTGAATCATTCTAGTCGTTGTTATTCATCCGGCGATAGTGTTGAAGATTTCGTGATTCCTCACAACTGTGAATTGGTTATTCTTTCTGAAGCTGACGTAGAAAACTTTATTGGCAAAGACATTTTATCAAATTTAAGGAACGCTTTCAAATCTGTGGATAATCCACATTCGAGAAATATTGGCATTTCAACACTACAAGAAATAGTTTCATCTCTTTCCAAAAATATTTAGGAATATATCGTTATTGTTCTCTAATGAATATCTGAGAAGGTTCCCCAAGAAACAATTTTAAAAGTTGTTATAAATCAGACTATTCTATGAAATACTGTCAACCATATCAAACTGCAGCAAATTTATTCCTCTAACCACAATTGTGTGATTTGGATGACATACTCCATTGTCACGTGCTGTATAATGCATAAATGAAGCTTATAACAACAAAGCTGAGCTCTGACTTTAAAGTTCATCTTCCTTTCCATTGAAATCGACGAGGTAGAATGGACTTTAGCCAATCTTCAAAACTTGACAACTTGTTGCTACATATATTCACGTTCTGTGAAAAAAGTCTCCTTCTATTTGTCGCTAGAAAGAATTTTACGTTCTCTTTTCCCAACCAGAAGAGCTTGCCGAAAGGGCCTCTAATTCCAAGTTTGTTATTCTTGCGATACATGCATTTCAACTTGTTGTTCTCAGGGTCTCATCATCAAATGAAGATGGTAGAGTGTATATAGTAAGGAAAGTTGAGAAATCACACCATATTAACCTTACTCCATGCTATAGTTTAGAAAAAGTATTTTCTCCGTACTGAAGAATCGAATAAGAAAGCACTAGACGAGTTTTAGAGTCTATTAGTAAAACGAATGAAAAAACTTAGAACCAACCAAACATTTGCCGTCATTGATATAACATATGAATTTTTTCTGAAAAGATTCACGTTTCCAAAGTTTCAAAACCTGTATATACTATGGAAGGACTTTTTCAAACTCACTTGGCGCTGTTATCAATTCAATTATAACAACATTTTGGAAGATAGATAGTACAAATAAGAATCTGCCTACAAAATATGGAAACAACCTCCAGAAAGCACAGAATATTTGAAATTGTTTTGTCATTTCAAAAGTTTTTATGGTCATCTGGTCAAATATGACAAAGTACAAGATGCGAGTAAATCACACCCAATGGTTTTTGGTGCCATTTCATCTTTCATTATTATCCAGGCAAATCATATTTGTCTGGAATTTTTAAACAAACTTCATATAGCCTGTAGAGATTGACATGTCATTGAGGCTCTATGGGGAGATTCGCTTCGACTACGAGATATTGCCTTTTACACATGTATGAACTTTATGGAAGCTTCGTCATCAACTAGAGAAACTGATGAAGAAGGAAATATTATGTCATTTATGTCTTCATATTTCGATTGGACTTTTTTCCTATGGAAGAGATGAGATTCTTTTACTATTTTCAAATCTATCTCTGATTGGATGCAGTAAATACGCAACTTACAAATTGCGTAATGTACAGACCAAATGCAATGCAAAAATGTTTATGAAAAGGCACAACATTATTTGTTACACGAAACACTTCCAGTTTGTCGACAGTTTTTGGACCACAATGGAAAGATTTATCAGAAGAAGAACTAAGGAACAAGGTAGAAAGCATTCCTATGCTTGAAAGTCTTTCTGTGAGAGTGGAGAGAATGGAACTTAAAGGATATGCTGTGTTCTCTACGCTGCTTTTTGCTAGCATCTGTAAAATTCCTCTTCATTGCAGAGAAACATACTTTGGTCGTTTGCAGTTGAGAGAATACATTTGAATCCCTCTAATGATCACATAATTCGTGCATTGCAATCTCATTAAAGTTTTAAGACATAACAGGTAAAGGAGAGATTGGCATTCTGATATTCGAGCTGAAGCAGAAAAATATCTGTTTGCAGTATCACAACAAATTGACTTGGAGCGAACAGTATTTTTGTTATTCAGCCTATTGTGAGTACGAAATATAACAATCAAGTTTCAAAGGAGTTTAGAAATAACAAGAACTGGATATTGAATAGTGGAGAATACTATGAAGACGTTCATGGACAAGTACTTTTTAGATCAGTTGCTTCTAGACCTGTGCGTGGCTCCACTAGCGAATGGTGTATGATTTTTTCTCATTGTCAATAGGTTTTTTGTTCCACCACTAGTTTGAAACAATCTCTTGGGTTGAAGAGCTATGACCAATTGGAAAGGATTTTTGTAAAGGATGCTAGCACTTCAACAGATTCTGATTTAGTCTTCTTGAGTTCTGCATTTACATACTTGTTACAGGAAATATCAGGAGATCAAACAAAACAAAATGCAGAACAAGTTCCGTAGCAGAAGTAGAACGAGAAAGAATTATTCTTCCAAGGAACGATACGAATATTGTCCAAATAGAAGATATGAAAAGTGGAGCAAATGTCACTGCATCAAGTAGTTCGCTCTCCTCATTGGATTGGAACTTTTCCCTTCCTCTAGTGGGACTTGTGACAATCAAGTAGATGGATATGTTTCAAAGCTTACGCGTCTTCCGGTATCGACTCTAAAATACATTTTTCCTTTGAAGACTTGATGGATGCAGGAATTAGAGAGAAAGATATCGTGAAAATTTTGTTTTGGTTGCAAGATGTTTCCACAGAATAGAGGTAATCCCATTTTATTACTCGTGCTTGTCTTGTAAAGTTAGTCTTTGTGGTCGTTGTTATTATATACTTGTACCTTTTATTGTGCAAAGACCATTTGGCTTGTTCTCTACCTTTCAAAATTTCTACAATTATTTTTCTCTAGCTACTTGGCACAAGTTTGTCTAGTAAACTCAAGCTTTTCTTAATATGCCAAACATTCCAAAACTTTCACCCATTTTGATCATGAATGGATATGTCCTTCCTGTTCAAATAATTGAGTATAAAAGATACTGATTGTTATACTTCTCCTAAATGCTCATATAAATGTTAATGAGCCTTTTGGAGTTTAAAGTCTCGTTTGCATCCTGTTATGTGTGAAATTACGCAACGTCATTATGCTCAGTGCCACTCTACTGAATATCTCGACAACTTTGACGCAAGAAATTTCTTCAAAGAAACTTATTTTCTATAATACTAATGACTTGCACAAAAGAGAACAGTTTGCTTTTGAGTTTCAAAGACAACCCAAACGTCAAGTTGTCTTTTTGTTGACTCCAACACTTTCAAGCCAATATGCAAGTGTTTTTTGTAGAAGCTTAAATATTTATTTCTATGAGGCTTCCTTTATTATTGGAACCTTTCTTTTATGGCTTTCGTGACAATTATCTTGTGGACTGGAGCTGTCATCTAGTTTATGGTGGGATGTTTTCGTATTTTACTATATCAAAAGCTCTTGAAATATAATATCAATAGCTGTGAAAACAAGTAAAATTTATGGTAAGAGCTAATAAAGTTTTTATGCAGCCTGCAATACAGATTGACACTTTTCCGGAGTTCAATAACTAAACTGAGAATGGCAAGCACTCTTGTGACAGTTGTGAAGAAGTAGTTGTATATTCCTTCGGGGATTGACAATTCAAGACTTGAGTTTGGTTGGAAAAGATGGAAATTTTTGAATTTTCTCACTTGAATCTAACATCGGCAAATATTTGAAAATAGCAACTTGTACAGGAAACTCTTGCATTGTAAAATTACGTTGGCTTGATAGGGTGCAATCGGTTTTATTTTCTGGTAGCTCTTTTGTTCCAATTGTACAAGTTCTATCTGTTATATTCACAAACTATCCAAATCGTACACTAGATTGGGCAAGTCTTTCCTTGTATCAAAATGAATAGTTTCAATCTCCTTATTATCCCAATCTGAACAAATGTTACTCGTGAAACAAGTAAAGATTTATTTTCAAAACTTCAAAGGTCACTTTGAGATTTATTGATAATCAAGTATGACTCTCTCTTTTTGAATAGAAAAGTCAGTTTTATTATGCAAAGATATACTTCTACAGCCATATTCGAGTTTTCCAAACATTCTTTAGATTGTGTGCGTTAGCAGACCATGCACTTCATTTTCTTTTGTCTATCATACAGAGGAAGAGCCAAATACTTAAGAAGAAATCCATAAATCATTATTTGGAATCCAATAGAAATACAACTTTGTCTTGAGCTAAAAGCCTCAATGTGTATTTGAATGGCCAGTCACTCTACTACAGAGCGTCAAACTTTATATTAAACGGTATTCGATAAGTTGTGTGTTTTGATACACTTTTTGAAATAATTCGTTCATTTATTCTTTAACAACATTGTGTGTCGAGAAATACTAGAAAAGCTTTGTATCGCTTTACAACAAAGATACGGAATTTAGTTGAAGCCAAACAAAGAACTGTTCTGATTTTTTTTGAAGATAAAATTGTCTGTAAAGATACTCAGGCGTGCGTCAATAGATTACTTCACTAATTATTGCGATTTGGATTTATCTTTCTTGGAGAAGTTCATTATAGACATTTTATCCGTGAACTGAGCCTGGCTACCTATAATCGTGTAGCTGTAGGTCGTGTCCAAGATGTCACGAAATAGTTGTATCAGCTGAATCGAGAGCAAAAAGCATAGGATATTTCTTGGACTGTTGACGGGGCAAGTAACTATTTGCTATGTTCCACATCTTTTTGATACTGTGAAAGAGCAAATCTGCCTTGAATTAACTGAATTTACAGCAAAGGATGGTGATGAGGCTGCTTTAGAGGCTCTTCCTTGGATCCTCAAGTCAAGGACTTTTTGGAAAAGTTGAAAAGGGCTACCCGTCTTTTTGTCGATCTGAGAAGCTTTGATCAGGTGCCTCCTGAAGAAAGAAACTTCAAGTGGATAGCTCATCATTTGATGTTGTCTGTTGCCTATTGTACAGTGAAGAAGCCAGAACCGGATCCATCCCAGCCGCAACCAAGACCTGAAGTGGTGCTTGGAAAATTCGAGATTTGTTGAGTACGAATATCTTTTTGTCATTTTTGACGCACTTGATGCATTTGAGAGAATGAACGATTTATTTGATCTTAGAGATACTACGGGTGGTTATATTGCGATATACAATGACTTTCTCTTTATCATTCGCGAACTCTGTCAGCAATTCAATTTCGTTTTTCTGATAGTTGGGAAAAGCAGATTTTACCTATACGCAACATCCTATTATTCCCTTATACTTTTTCTTTACTCCTCCTATTACTTCTATCCATACACAACACATTAACATACTTATATTGGCTTCTTCAAATGTCCGATTGGAGTTGTCACTTTCATCTCTAGAAAAGAACGACACTTTTGAATGGTATCCTTTTCATTTCTCCTAGAAGACGAAGTACACGCCAACATTCAACTCATAAAATTCCAACATACTACTCAAAGTAATAAACTTACTTAGAAAGATTCAATTTATAGCTAAAAATGAATAAATACTGCGTCTGTAACACTGCAAGAAGGATTGCAAAGATCATTTGGCTAGACCTTATTCAATATTTTCATAAAGAGTTTGGCTCCACGGTTGAAGACATTATTGATGTATTTCAGTATCTAAAATCCTCATTGTTCTGCATGACTTTGTAAATTTCGTTCCAGAGCCTTTACTTGAATAAAGAGGTTGTCCTGCATTTAATATCTATTTTTCTACAGAGCATATGAGAACTGACAACTCAAATGCTGCTATGAAAGGATTCAAAGTAGCGATTCTTTCTCACTGTCTTACAAAACAGTCTTCATATTTTTGTGATTTTTTCTATAATCTTTTACAACATAAGATGACAATATCATGCTTTATTGTAGAAATCAGGATACAATTTTTCGGCACATGGAGAACGACTCATTAGTACACATAATTGATGTAGAAGACTGTCGTTTTTTGTTACAAAAATGAATAGAGTAAAACAAAAAGCATTGTGTACAGAAGGTATGGCAAGAAATTGTAATGATCGAGATGTAAATTTCTCGTAGTTGAGAATAATGAGGTATGGAATAAAGAACATTGAATGAAGCTGTCTTATAGACAATTTTGCAAGGGAGACAGCCTACATTTTAACAATTTTTCGTTTTTCTACTTCAAATAAGTAGCTTTCAAATATTTATCTAAAGGTTTCAACTCTCGTTTCATCTTGGAATGCTTCCAAGGTCATAGCATTTATCCTTTGAATGAATTGGGCTAATTTCAGCTTTCTATCAAGAAAGAAATGTTCTACTTCATCGGTAACATTATTTTACTGCTTCGTCTTCATTTTGTGAATCTTGCAAGTCTTCAATGAAATGCTGCTTACTCTTGTATTGTTAAGATCCTCTCCCCTAAGACCAGCGTGAGAAGATCCAACTTTCATTATCAACATCAAAATGTCCTTTCGTATCTCATTTTGTCTCTTTCGGGGTCATGGCCTCTTTCAATTCACTATCATGTCGAAAATTTCAAACCTCTTGCCATGACATAATTTTACATTTTTCGAAATCCTTCAAGGAGATAGGAGATTTACTTCTCACTCCAATGCTATTAAATAGTATCTTTTCTAGTGTTTGATGGTCTTCATTTCAATTTTTCAATTTAACGTTAACTTTCAAGGAAAAGATGGCTTGAGGCTTTTCTTCTCTTTCCATGTTGGAAGGAATTTTTTTCACGAAGTTTATGTATCCGCGCAATCGAAAACTCACCAACCAGCTTCATTGGTGTTGGAAAGCAAGCAAGTATCTGCCTTCGAGTAACATTCGTACTAAGGGAACTTTTTCATTTGACGGATTCAAAATAAACATCTACTGAATTAGCCATACCGTTGATAGTCTCATAAACAAGTTGATAAGAAAAGTGGCATGCTCTTCGGTTGAAGTATTCGTTTATAACCATTATCCTGTTCCATTTGACGTTAGATAGTACCCTCAGAAAAAGTGATCAAATGTTGGCATGTAAGAACAGCAAGTTGCCACTGAACACTTCTTATCTTTGATTGATTGAATAGGCTTTGAATCAACAAGACACTTCGCATAAGAATTCAATGAATTACGACATCTAGTGCTTTTCTACAAGAAAAATGTGCACACTTGAAAAATTATGGCAATTGACAATAGAGTGGATCTTTACTGATGTACAATTATTCCCAAATATTTTCAACGGAGCAGAAAAGCAACCACCGCTAATAACAACGAAGCCGGCAGTCACGCTTTCGACATTTCAAGCTTGTCCGCTATCTTGATTCCAAATGCCACGTTCTTCTACAAAGATTTCGACTTGGAAAACCATAAATAAGTACGTTCAGTGATTCTCTATGTCATCCACTAGATACAGCATACATGTCTTTTTTCGAACATACAAAAATAAACAACGCCAGTTCTCTATCTTTCACGAATTTCTTTATTTTCTTTAGTATGAGAGGTCTTTGCAAAGCTTGTACATTCTTCATTAGCTCAGTACGCAATTACAGAACAAAGTATTTTCATTCAAGAGAATTGGTCATGTTACAAAACAAAATGGAATACAAAAACTATTCAAAAACTCGTCCAGGCTGAGTGTCTTGAAAGTGGTTTTAAAATTCTAAACTTTCTTCCCATTTTCGAAGATATACACAATTGACAGGAGATATAACACCATCAATGGAACAACTCTAAAATATTTATGACATTCAAGTTTTCCTTCGAGAAGCTCTCGAACTTACCTTATATACAGGACAGATACCACAAGGGACCTCTCCAAGTGTTGCAAAGGGTGAGGTATGACTAAATTCCTTTATCAAACTTGTCTGTTTCGAGGCTTTATCACTTACTGACAGTAACGATATACTGTAGTTGATTTTTCAAGGTCGGTACCTTTACATATCCTTTCTATAACTCCATCATAAATCATGGTTTGTAAGAGACTTTCAAAGTCTTTGATCTAAAAGTGATCGTGATATTTATATGTAGCTTAGCGGAACAAATAATACAACAAACCTCTAGTTTTTCTTTGGATATACCCAAAGATGTGATATAATTCGCTACTTCCTCAACTGCAACACCTGTGGAACTTCCACGAATAAACCGCAAAGACTGTTGATACAACACATCGAAAAATTCTGCATCGAATTCCTGATTGTAATACCAAGGACCACCCGTAACATCAATCGAAGGTTCTAAGTCAAAGAGCATATAAAGCTAAAAAGGCTTGAAATGTTACTCTCGGTATTTGAAGATAATAATACCCTACCTTCTTGTTCTTCGACTTGACAGATTTGAATGGCTTTACAAGTTTCTTCAACTCCAAGTTTTTTAAGATTTTCGTCAACTGAGTCTGCTGCAGTCGACTAATGTTTCTCAAGTCTCTAATTTACCAATTAGCAACATCAAAGTACCGATTGATATCTTTATACCTTGTCCATATTCCTTTATTTCCAGCTTCTTCGACGTGGCTATACACCAAACGTTCTTCTGTTGACAATCCTTGCAGTTTATTGGCAACCTGTTCCTCGACCTTGGAACATGAAGTGATGATTTATATAAAAGTTTGACGAAACATACTGCTTGATAGAAAAGTTTGCCGTGAAGTTTCTTTAATTGGAGTCTTCCACGTTGCAACAGATTGTTATATGTTTGCAACCTTTCGTTTGGAGAGATATTTTCAGGTAGGCTCTTTCTAACCTCTTCGTCGGTGACACCTAGCCACTAGAGTTTCTTAAAAGTAGGTACATAACTCTCGGAACTAACCATGTGGTCCTACTGAAGCTACTCGTAAAACTATTTCTTCCAGCTTCGTCGTATCTGTTGCCATGAAAGGGAATGTAAATACCAAAAACTGTATTAGATGCAAAAAGGACTGCCCATATATATCCGAAATTAAAAATCATTTCACCCAAGTATCTGACTACAAAGGAAACTGAAACAGCCTTTTATGAATTATGCACCTGCAAGGAAGTGCATAAAAAGAATATTCATAAATATTACGAACGTGGGTTTTTTCGAATAGTTGATTCCAGTTATTCTACGAAGACGAGATTCATTCACGGAGAAATAGCATTTCGACTTTGTTTCGCGAAAGTCGCTCCATGAACTGGATAATTCAGTCTATACAAGGTAAAACAGTATACTCTTAGTAATAAGAATTACTTTACACCAGTTTCCAAGACCAAATAAATCTTCCTTTTGCATGGATGGAACTTTACTTTTCAACTCAAGCTTTGAAAAGGATCATCTCCATTTTGGAATGAATGTGGCCACGCTTTCCCAAAATTGAATGCAAAGAGTGCTTGGTTTTTCTACTTGCAGCTATAGTTGGATAGCTCAAAGTTTCAACCGCTTCCACCCTCGTTGTATTCAACCTACTTGTTTTCGGTCCAAAGTTACCAAACTTTGCCCTAAGCGTCCTCGGTCTTCTCTTCTTTCTGACAACAATGCTACCAAATATCCCCAAAAAGCCATTTATTTAACAGCTCAGGTCAAGCTTCCTCAGATTAGCGAAGTGCAAAACGCTACTTTCGATCAATGTTTACCACTGGCTAGAAACATATGTTTCCGCCTACAAGAGGAGCCCCAGGACGAAAACGCCTATCAAGTGTTAAAGGAATTGTTGTCAAGGGAAGAAGGTGCCAGGGCTTTTTTTGTTGAATATCTTTCTGACTATGAGCTAAGTCTCCCTGATAAAAAGCCTCCTTTCAAGTAAGTACTTCTTTGCAACAAAGTCATGACAACCTATATTTTTGTTAGGTTAGAGAAGTTACTGAAAGATTGTGACGAATATGTTCCCAACCTCCTGGCCAGAAATCTTGCAATGTCAGTCGCTAAAGAAGTGGACTTGGCGAACGATTCTAAAAACGCAGAAAACGAGGAAGTGGACGATACGGGCAGCGGAAGTTGGTCAGATAGTGTTGAAGAAAGTTCTGGAGGTCCTACTATGGTAAAAGAGCGAACAGCATTGCTGATCGATAGTATTGCCTCAAGTGAAATTGCTCGGGAACTCGTCGCTCTTTGGTTTTCTATAAGAAGTAGGAAGGGGAAATATGTCCATTTTTTAGAACGCCAAAAATTTAGAAAGGATCAGCTGGACGTTATCCAAAGAACGCTCGAAGTATTCATTGGTGCTTGAAGAAGATGTATACTTAAAACTTTTTGTATTAAAAAGTCTGAAGATTTCCCATAGCTATAATAGAAAAATTTTTTTTTAAACTTTTCTCCAATTGTAAGGTTTTCCAATGTGACTCAATCAGTTCTATTGTGAACAGAAAATGACACACCAAACTCACCTTCTCATGAAAAAGTGACATAGTTTATGGGAACAACTGGTAAATAAAATTTTCTTTCCAGACTTGTAGTGACTGCAAGATAATATACCACAGAACAAACAACTCACGACACTGCATATGATAGCTCAACTGTTCAAAAAGGTGCCTGGAAGGAGGTCTAAAAGGTCAGACAAGAAAAACGAAAAGATAGAAAGTAGCTAAGCACATTAGGAGTACGAAATCTCCTTTTACACTG
Organism: Galdieria sulphuraria; assembly: GCF_000341285.1. Taxonomy (NCBI): domain Eukaryota; phylum Rhodophyta; class Bangiophyceae; order Galdieriales; family Galdieriaceae; genus Galdieria; species Galdieria sulphuraria. Next base: position 66,249 of record NW_005178475.1, read on the forward strand.
AATAAAGATACAGCGAAGCAGTTTCCCAAAAGGACAGCAGACGACTTCATCTCTGTCGTATTCTGGGCAACTCATAACTACGACTTACGTTTGAAAGTAAAGGACCACACAACAAGAAATAAAACAGCAAGTATTAGTACTCTTTTATTCATAAGTAACACAAGAGTTGCAGAAGAAAAAGCCAAGAGAAACCAGACCTTGTACAGAGCCTCTAACGGGATTAGTCTATAAGAGGCTTGGCAAATATACAAAGACTTGTCAAACAAAAAGGTGGTTTACCAATCAAGTTGTCCATACGTTTGGTTTTAATATGATTTTTCAACGAAGCTTCTTAGATACCCGATAAGAATATCTCTCATTCCAAGGCTGTCCAGCATAATAGAGTCAAACCCATTTCCTTTGAAGAACATTAATGTTTATGTGATAAGCAATGTTTGTTTTTGTATATGGTACTCTTAGAAACGCCTACAAGGAATACAGACATTTATTGGATTTTCAAGTTCCCGACGTTCTTGACAAATATGCCGTTTATAGAGGTCTTGCGAAACTATCAGGCTACCAAATGTGGAGTTTGGGTAGTTATCCAGGCATATTTCCAGTAGCCCCAAAGGAAGAAGGAGAAAGATTCACGGTACGAAATTTCAAGATAAGATTTACTACCTAAAATCTGACAAGGAATACTTTCAAGGTAACAGGAGAGTTATTTTCTTTTGAAGCGAACGTTGCTGACTTTCTGTTGGCCACCTTGGATGACTACGAAGGTTGTCATCCTTTAAATGCTTTACCACATGAGTATGAACGTGCTACAGAAATTGTTTTCGCAGTTGAGGAACAAGATTATGTCACGTCTTGGATCTACAGACTCACAACCCGACCTTCTTCCACTTATCCTGTCATCTCGAGCGGAGACTATTCGACTTTTTTGGTAACTAAATATCAGTGAAGTGAGCTCAAGGCTCAAGTGTAGCAGCTGTTCATTTTCCTAATGCTTTGTACATTTTGAAGCATTTGAACGATAGATACACATCAGTCCTAGTCAGGGAAGAAATGGACCAAGAGGCCTAATGAATATCTGAATCTTGCGAACTCGAAGAAGACGATTTATTCACTTTTTGATGAAGTACGTATTCGAAAATCTTCGACTAGGAAATACAGAAATAATAAAGATTATTGGGGTGTCAAAGGGTTTCATTTGGAAAACTAAATTTTTAGTATAATTTGATAGACGGTGCAAATGTTGAATTTTGGAATCTTTATGACTCGGCAATCGTAAAATTTAGGATAGACTTTGGACGACACGATTATGAACAGAACTGTTTGATTTTGGAGAAGTTAGTTATGGGTAGCGTAGTAATAGTTGCAGAATAAGTAAAGTACTGAAAAATATTGTGTATTTTTAGAGCTATTATTGCTCATCGTATATCTTGGCAATAGCTTATGCAATATTACTGAAAGATAGTTTGCAGATAAGATAGACTGGATTTGAAAGGCAGTTGACTCTTTAGGCTTTGGAAGGACAACGTGTGAAAGAAAGGAAAATGGCACTATCGGAAAATAAAACTCGTGAGAATACATTTCTTTACGTGAATTCTGGTAGAATAGTTTGGAAAAGATCTATAATTCCATAATATCGAGTTGTTGATGGGTTGATTAGTCATGTTGAAAATGAGCCATCAGATAGAAATATCAGAAAAATCTCTTAGCTATTTCCAAATCAACTTTCACTTTCTACAAGGTCTAATGAATAACATCCGTGGAAAATTTTTTAAAAATAAACAGTAAGTGAACTTAATATGTCAAAATTTTCGAAATGACATGTGCCAAAGTAGTATACTGATATGACGCTTTATGCAAACCATGGTTGCTTGTTGCTATTACCTGACTCGAATTCAAATACAACTGCAAAGAATACATCCAAGGTCAAGGAAACATTACCACTACACCAAAACAGTGTTCTTGAACTTCAAACGTAAGTGCTTTCATTCGTATGACTCAAATTGTTTCAGATTGCTGCACTTCACTCCTAACTTATGACGCTGTTTTTGAACATAGAACAGAATTCTCAAGTATTTTGAGTATCTTAATAATATCCATGATAAGTATGATCACTTAGTCGATAAGATAAAGTTAATGAACAGTTTATGCTTGTATGTTTTCAGCATTTTTGTGTTAAGTTGTCCAAGATATTTCAAGGTCTTGACGAATGTCTTTTGTTATAGTAGGTTACAATCTAAGCAAGAATCACTACATTTGGATGTTTTTTTGTAAAAGCTGTTCCTCCTCCTTCTGTTGAAGAAATCAATCTTCTCAAGAAATAGGAACCGAAATTCATTTAAAGTCTACCCCACCCATTAGCAATTTCTTTTTCAAATTGGTTTTTTGAGCCTCATGTTGTTGTTGTAGTGGTATGAAGCAAACGTAGTATTAGTGATATTCGTGGAGTCCTCGTTCTCTTTATCGTAGAAAAACCCAATGACAGTTATAGAAACGACTTCCTCCTTAGAAGATTCCCGCTTCGATCCTTTTAAAAGAAACGATAAAAGTTTCGACTGGATCGAACTTGTCAAGGTATGCTTTCCGTTCAAGAAAAAAAGAGTTATTTTATGACCGAGGAAAAAAAGTTTCCCTTAGTTTTTGTCATTTTTCCGTTCCGGTTTTTTGGTGCTCTTCTTTCTGTACTCGGTTGTTATTTTTTCTTCCTCATTTTCGGACCTTCTGTCAGACAGAACATTGCTGCAGAAGTTTCCACTTCCAGAAGACAGTTGCTTCTTAGAGGCGGCAAATGTTTTTCAAGAGCCTGTCTTTTTTTCTTGGGTTTCTATAGAGTCTGCGGTCGTCAACATTCCAGCTATGACTCTGCCGAAGCAAAAAAATATGTGCTTGTTTGTAATCACACAAGTATGCTGGATATTCTTATACTTATGTCAGTTTGTATGCCTTCCTTTGTTTCCAAAGAAACTGTTAGTAAAGTCCCTTTGATTGGGAGGATTGCAACAGGTATGCAGTGCATCTATGTGAATCGTGCTAGTCGTGGTGGAGTTTCAGCAAAAGTAATAGAAAGGCAACAAGCCTGTATGGAACAACGCCCTGTAGCTCCATTGGTAATATTTCCAGAAGCAACGACTACTAATGGTCACTTTCTTATTAAGTTTCATACTGGCGTATTTCGTGGAGGCTTTCCAGTAGTGCCTGTTGTCATTAAATATCGATATAGAAGGTTCTCACCCACTTATGAAACAATACGTTCAGCATATTACATCTACAAATTGTTCACTCAGTTATATAATGAAGCAGAGTATACCCTACTTCCTATTTATTATCCTAATGAAGTGGAGAAGAATGATCCCTTAGTATATGCCAATAATGTTAGGTAAGCTCATAGACTAGCTTGACTTCAAATAGGTTGATTGAAGTTGTCAATAGGGCAGTAATGCAGAAGGAATTGAAATGTTCTTTATCAGAAAGTTCATATCAAGATAAGCTAGTTTATCATGGGTTACTGCGTAAGCAAGACCGACCTAAACAGCTTTAGTCATGTGTTGTAAATGTCGTGGGGTAGTGTGATTCCTTACCAAGACAGAAGAATTAAGGAAGCTTGCTGTTATTCCTATGATATTACTTATGGTTTGCCTGTTGCTCTATGAGAAAATAACGTCCTCTTTTTATGAACAGACAGCTTGTGCTGTACCGAGGAATCATTGAAGTATTTGAAGAGTATGCACTTATTCACATGTGGGATATGATAGGAGCACACCAGAATACCTCGGCATTAAGTTTGGTAGTTCACAAGTATGGTTCATAAATTTTTTTGTCTTGTTCTACTGTAAACAAGAAATCAGTTGAATAAATTATCGCGTTGAAAACTCTTGTATAATTGTACCATGTTTTTCCTGAAACCTTTCTTTGCCTATCAAAGACAAGATCAATTTTAGCTTCAAAGAGGAACAATATCAATATCGCCCCTACAAGACATGTTTAGAAGGAAAAGTGTTTCTGCATTCTAAGAATTGTCTACATAATCTGCACGTCTAATTGTTTGTGCTATTCTACAACGAAATAATGAGTGGATTATCATAAATTATGAACCAGAAGAATGGCATGCCACAGAATTATGAAGTATAATGCTTCTGAATATGGACAAGACATTGTAATGAGATTTTTACAAGTTTAGTAAATTGTGAAGTTGAAACAGTGTATTTATTCCCATGGAGAATGGTTGCTTTTTTCAGTGGTTTCCTGTTGGCAGCCAAACGAAGCCAGTGTTTCGTCCTTTCAAGTATGGCTATGGAAGGCTATCTAGGGTTTCTCACTTCTTTCACGGGGTGCCCTATTCTTTGGAACAACGAAACAGAAGGAAAAAGAGTAGCTATCAAACGAAGCTACTAACGTGTTCGAGGTTTGACAAAATAAATGGAAGGCGTTTATCTGACGTTGTCGAATTGCCTAAAAATATGTCGCCAAGGTACGTCGTTTCACAGAATTTTAGGCATATTGTTCTCAGCTGGTTTGATAGTGTTTGCCGTGATACTTTTCTGGAAGCGATGAAAGAAGTTGGAGGAACAAAGGTTGGTGAAATTAGAAGAGGTCGGATTGTGCAATTTGCGAAGGAAGGTCTATTTATAGATTTGGGTATTGAAAGGATAGCCATTTTACCAAGAGAAGAGTTGTGGCTTGAGCGCAACAAAAGTCCTCGTGAACTCTTCAAGGAAGGAGACGAACTCGAAGTAGAAGTTCTGCACCCAAGAGACAATTTTGACCTTGTCGTTTCAGAGGTTTCCGTTAGAAGACGCAAGTGTTGGAATCGAGTGAGCGAGTTTTATTTCACGTCAAAGAGTTTTCCTGTGTTAGTACTCGGTTGTAAAAATAATGGCTTGATAGTTCGATATGACTGTATAGAAGGATATCTTCCCATAGAACATCTTATTCCTAGTAAGACTGTAAGTCAAGTTATGAACACAGAGTTAGAAGTGAAGGTGCTCAGTCTGGAACCAGAAGCGAATAATTTGGTAGTTTCTCAGCGTCTGACTATTACTGAAAAACGCGAGAAAGAGTTGAACGTTGGAAGCATTGTCAAAGGTGTTGTACGAGCGGTTCGAGATTATGGCGTGGTAGTCGACTTGTATGGTGTTCTCGGTCTTCTTTTCGTCAAGGATATTTCTTGCGATCCTGTTGAAGACCCATCAACAGTATTTAGCGTTGGAGAAACAATTCAGTGCATGATTATCCACACTGATAGAAAACGTCATCGTGTTATTCTTAGTACCAGAGCTTTAGAGTTACGAAGCGGGGAAATGTTGAAGGACAAAACTAAGGTTTTCGAGAAAAAAAAAGAAGCACTAAAGCGAGTTGGGAAAATTCTGGAAGAGCGTTCTTCACGTCGCAAATGTTTCTTTGGTAAAACCTTTCCTGTACAGAACATTCAACCAAAATAAAATAACAATTGTATTTCATTTTGTCACGAGTCTCTAGCCAGTTGGGTAAAATGTCTTATGACGACATAAGAAAGCAGCTGGACTTACTTCTTGGTCCAAATAGAGACGGAGTCCAAAGAGAGGCACCACCTACGTCGTTTAAAGACCCCCGTGTTTGCAAATACTACCTTTGCGGTGTATGTCCGCACTTACTTTTCTCGAATACCAAAGCAGTAAGTCTTTCGCAGAAGCTACTAAATCTTTCTTCACCCTTTGTTTAGGACGTAGGACCCTGTGACAAGGTTCACGATGATAATCTTAGGAAACAGTATGAAGATGCAAGAAGACAAGGAGAGCACTTTGGTTACGAAGAGGAGCTGGAGCGTTTTTGTAAAAAGCTTATATCAGACGTAGATCGACGAATTGAACGCGCCATGAGACGACTGCAGGTACAGTATGGTATTGAAAACGAAAAAGCCACGGATTTGTTGGCATACTATCCTGGACCTGGTAGAACTCTGTTGGGAGTTATAGATGAGGAAGGAAAGGAAGATTTGGAAAAGGGTGTAGGAGGTATGATTGGACAGACCGAGCATTACTATTCTGATCGAGATGACGAGGCTGAAGACGAAGAACTAGAATCTCGTTCTGGAGAACAAACAAGAAGCCGCACAAGTTTATCGACAAAGGGAATAAAAATTTTGGCAGTTGACGGAAGCTCCATAGAAAATTCCTCTCAGACAGTTCCATCGAATGAACAACATGACAGTAACCAGTCTGTGGAAAAGTTGGAATCAACAGAAGTATCGAATAGAGACGTTCAACCAGGCAGTAAAGACATAGACCCTGGCAAGAAACATCATTCTGAGTATACAAACGAAGACGAAAGTTTAGAGCACGAAACGAAAGAAGTTGCAGAATTGAAACAAGATTCAACAACAAATGTTTTGGGAAAGGAACATTCTACTGCATCGTCAAGTAGCCCTATCTCAGAAGCGGCAGAAGTTTGGAAAGAAGCCAAATCGCCCGATGGTCGCTCATATTGGTATAATGTTGTTACAAGAGAGTCAAGATGGCAGCCTCCTGTTGGCGTTAAGTTAGTGCCAATAGCGTCTGTTCGCTCAACAACATCTGAAGGCAGCCATAATACAGCCACCAATGATTCACTACTTTCAGGTGATGTTTCTGCGAATCAACAAAAACTAAGAGTTTGTGCAGAATGTGGGGCATTTCTGAGTATTTTTGATTCCTCACGCAGACTAGTTGATCACTTCAACGGGAAAATGCACATGGGATTTGTTACTTTGAGAAAGAAAGTGAAGGAACTTGAAGAAGACTGTCACCGTATGAGAGTGAGTAATAATTCCAGAAATTTTCGGACAAGTAGAAGAAGAGACGACTTTTCTTTGGAGCGTTCTGATTTCCGTCATAGCGAGAGTAGGCGAAAACGAAGTCACCATTCTCGTTCGCCACAGCACCATCATAGCAAGCGCTATAGAAGTCCAAGTTGTGGAAGCAGTGACGAAGAGAGAATCCGAAGGAGCTCACATTCTTATCATCATTCACGCAGCTCAGGTTCGCACAGACATCGTTATCGTTGAGATTAAAAGTTGGATTGATTTTCCTTTTCTTATACTGAGTGAAGTGAATCTTATGATGAGTATTCTATAGCTTATTATTTCAATTGTATGGAACACTTTCATGAGTAGTATTGCTAAAAATATAGATTGGCACAATATTTGACAGATATATCATTCTAGAACTTGATTTTCCTCTAATAAACAGTCAACAATATTCCTTGTTCTCTTGTTTGCAAAGAAATTTTGATGGATTTCCGTCAGTATTGAAAGATGCAAAAGGTAGGTCATGAAATCCGTGTGATTAGTGGTATGGATATTAGATGTAAGATATTTCAGATGTTATTCTATGATTGTACCTAGAGTAACTTTGCTGTTCTACAGTTAAAATTTCGACGAGTAATTGTACCTGTTTGGCTAAAACCAGAACAGTCTTCGATTTCTCATTTGGTTTCTTTGATGTTTTCTATTTGATTTCGTTATTGTTTGGTTCTCAGAAATTTGTCCCATGCTTTATATTCTAAAATTTTCTGTACTGAGACAGTGAGGTTTCAAATTAATTGGCTATGAAAAGAAGACATGATTGACAAATTGACTCATTTAGGAAAGGGATTATTTCATATGAAGAAGAACTTGGAGTGGAAAATTTTTGTTCAAAATATTATACGTTCAGTAAAAGCCAGTGAGTGCATTTGTTCAATCTTTGAATCGGTAAGATTCTCAATAATAGTCTAGATCTTCCCATCGACCATGAAAAACCTCCACGGCAGTTGATCCACGCCTTTGGTAAAGTTGTAGACGAAAGAATTGCTGCTTTTCCTTCCCATCAACACGAGAAAGCGTTTAAACAAGGAAGTGACTGGGAAGTTCATGGGGACTTTGAAATTGGTGGTAAGTCAGAGGCTTTCGTCGAAACTCTTCGTGATGGAACTGGTGTTCGATTCTGTGGCGATTTACGCGAACACGTAAGCATAGTGCTGGTAACCTGAGTTTCCGTACTCTAAGTTCTTTGAAGTCTGCGTTTCCTCAAGGTGGATATTTATCTTTTTATTGGAGAGGTCTTGACGATTTCGAAGACTATGAAAGAATAGTTTTGAGGGTCAGGGGCGATGGACAACCCTTTTTATTTCACGTAAAGACGAAATCTTTCATGCTTGATAGTGATATGTTTCAGATAGCCTTCAAAACAAAACCGGATGGAACTTGGTGTAATGTGAAGGTTCGTCTAGGAATTTGCTCTTTTTGATTGATTTTCAGCAATACCTTTTTCTATAGGCCCCTTTCTCTCGGTTCAAACTCATATATAAAGGCCATGTTACTGATGATCAACCTGAAGTGTACTTGAAAAATGTTTTGGGTATGGGAATTACAGTTGCAGGTCGTAAGCCGGGTCCGTTTCAGTTAGATATCGCTTCAATACATGTGGAAAAAGATTCTTAGAAGTTTTTTTATTGCACTTGTAAGCGTACTGAACCAATCATGTATTTGTTTCCAGTGTCGTTATTTCACAAATAAATACTAACATTTCCCATACTCTTCACAAAATTTTTGAAATAGATTTTATTGAAGATTATGTTTGTAGTCTCCTGCTGTTATGCCACTTGTTGTGTTGCATCACGGTTATGTTTATCTTATAACAGTTTGACTAGTGCTCCCAATTTATTTTCGACAAAAAAACGCTGTCGTTTCCCAAAAAGTCACAACCTTTGTAGGCTTCAACTGTTCCGTATTTGCAAAGCGTGCAAGGATCCCGAGAAGGAGCCCAGTGATTCGGAGAATTGGCCTAAACCATTTGCAGTATTGCGTTTATTTTATGAAGAAACTAAGAGAGAAGTACGACGGTTTTTCTTGGGAGATATATTTCCAGTTTTTGCTTCGGACGTTCCAAAGTTGAAAGAAGCGTGCAGTATGGATACTTTCTTTCCAATAGAAAGCGCTGTTCAACTTGATCAGATAGAATTCTTTGGTAATTTGCGATGCAATCCTTCAGTCGCTTTGGAGAAAATACAAAAGAGACTCGAGGCAACTTTTGGAGACAAGTATGTGGCCAGTCTTCACTCTGATGGTTCTGCAAATACCAAACCTTCTCTTGTTATTACTGTTTCTTTGGCTGAGAAGCAACCTCAAAATCGTTTTAGGATTGTTCTCTCAGTCTTATGTACTATATCTTGTATTTTGAATTGCATTGATAGAAGCGTCTTGTACTGTTATCATTATCAGTGGGAGAGTAAGAATATATTTATGAGATATTGTATTCACTGGCAGGTTTTCGGTTTACTGTTATTGCACCTTACTTGGGTTGGAGTTCAAAGTAGGGTGGCAAAACATTATAATACAAGGATGGAGTTTCCTTTTCCTATTCCTTCGCATAGATTTGGTTTGTGGGGAACGATTTCTCATATGTTATCTTCTGCTCCCAATAGAACGGCACTATTCGATATAGCATCTATAGGAATTGGTATTGTCTTATTGCTGTCTCTTATTGTTTTCCTTGTTGGTTTGCACTTAACACGTGTGTGTCCTCAGTATTCAACCTACTTTCCAACGAATATTTTGTTTTCATCACTTTTCACTGGAGTATTATCACGCTTGTTTAAACAGCAAGACTTGATTGCGAGTGGATCAGGCTATAGACTTGTTAAAATACATCCTTTGGCAGTTCTTGGGACAAATGCTTTACTTATTATTGGATGTCACCTTTTACCTCTTAGAAATCTGGATGGGTATCGCATCGTTGCTTCGCTTTATGGAAGATATGTTGCAGATATTGCATCAAGAATTACTATTCTTACTGTTCTCTTAAGGCTGTTTGGTAGTCCTCCTCTCATTGTCTTCGTTCTAATGATATGGCTGGGACCTTGGAAGACAGACAAGTATGCCCGCAATGAAGTAGATGAACCGGATATGAAACGAACTATTATTGGCTTTGTAAGCGTATTTCTTGCCATATAAGTATACTAATTTGATATGTAACTTAGTCAATGATGTTGCTGATGTTGGCGCTTATTCTTCCGTATCCACAAAATATTTGGCCGTTGGACCAACTTGGAGTTTATTTGCAGTCCATGCGATCCAAATGAAAATTTGTTGTAGACTTTTATGCTGGATAGAGTTGTCATCTAGTTGGCAAGGAAGAAGGCTTGAGTCACGTAAAGATTGCTACTTGGCTTTACAAAAGAATACTCCTGGTTCTCGAAGACTTTCTCACTTTCGACTGAGGAAACAGAGGCTTCCGGTTACTTGTCTAAACTTGCATAACAGCAGTTGCTCTGAAAAGCTTTCAAATATGCCTCCCACAGTAGCCAGTTTGAGAGAAGAATATTCATCTACTGGACTTGACGAATCGACGCTAACAGAAGACCCATTCACTTTATTTAGGCAATGGTTGGAAGAGGCAGTGGCTGCACAAGTAAGAGAACCTAATGCCATGTGTTTGGCAACAGTGGATCAATCTGGTAGGCCTAGTAATAGATATGTACTATTGAAGGGTTTCGACAATAGAGGTTTCGTATGGTATACAAACTACACCAGTCGAAAAGCGCAACATCTCGAAAGTAATCCTTTTGCAGCGTTAACCTTTTGGTGGGGAGACTTGGAGAGATCTGTTCGAGTGGAAGGAAAAGTATTCAAGGTACGCACAATTTCGTAACTATATTGTGCAATAAGAGAAACTATTGACAGGTTTCTTCTTCTGAGTCAGACAGCTACTTTGTAAGTCGGCCTGTAAAGAGTAGACTCGCTGCCATAGTTTCCGAACAAAGTAAACCAGTATCAAGTAGATCCGAGTTGGAAAAGAAATTTCAAGATTTGGCTTTATACTATGGTTTGCAAACAGATGGAACTTGTTCGGAATCGATACCGAGGCCTGAGACTTGGGGTGGTTACAGACTTGTTCCTGACTCCATCGAATTTTGGAAAGGTATGAGAGATAGGCTACACGATCGTATCAAGTATGTTCGAGAAGTAGATTGGTCCTCAGATAATGAACTGAAGAACAGTTTATGGCAACGCTACCGACTGCAGCCTTGAGAACTTGTGGTGATGTTTTGTGTTTTCTTAGGGGAATATGTTGTTGTAGTGAATAGTTTTGGTCCTCAGTAATGAATGTTCATACAGGAAGCTCTAGTTTTTGAGAAGTCATTAAATAGCAAATATTTGTGAAATGTTTTGTTAAAATCTTTTCAATGAATGATAGCAACGATTTCTTTCATTGCAACGCACAATACGACTTTGTCTATTAGTTTAGAATACTCATGGACAGTCGTCATTTTGAGACATAAAACGTACGTCTCTTTTCTACCAATGCGCTCCAGTGGGAACCGATTGGTTTTGGTTTTCGAAAACAGTCTCTGCATATTTTAATACAACAGCCCTGAAGACGTGTCTCTTGTCTTGGAACAAGTGTTTCATTCGCGAAATGCCAGGATTTCCGAGCCCAGGATCCAACATACGTCAGGAAGATGCCTTTCGGTAGAACACTGTCAATACTTTCTGAAGACTTTGGTGAAACTGGCGTTGCACTCAGTCAAAATGAAACCATACCTTAAGTGATCGACTCCAAATGAATCCTAGAATATCACTTTTTCATTTACCAAACCATAAAGCCCTGTTAATTGGGATGATTAGAAACATCGAATATTCTCATTCGAATTTTGCATTTGTTTTGCACGCCAGTCAGATCGAGTGAAGTAGCCAAAGGATACTTATGCAATGCGTGTAAGGATGGATTTTGGAAGCAATCTCAATGATAACACTAACAACGGTATGATATAGAGTTGCTTTCGTTCGAAATAGACAACTTATCTTGTTGCTCTAGATACTTCTCTCAGGTCAACTGATAACAATGCCCGAGCTTCTCTTGAAGAACTGGTGGAGAAGGACATTGAGAGGAAGTTTTTCAGATGGGCAAATATGAATGCAACTGAAAGTACTCCAAAGAACTTTCCTTTTCCTGATCCAACTTCTCTTGGCCTTGCTGGATTCAGTGCTACAACCTTTATTTTGAGTATTTTCAATGCAAAGTTGTTGCCTGACTCTGTAACGAGTGGTGTCATAGGTCCAGGGTTTTTTTATGGGGGAGCTGCCCAGTTTATTGCTGGTCTTATGTGTTTTGTTACCAGAAATTCGTTTGGTTTTGTTGCCTTAACTTCATATGGAGCTTTTTGGTTAGCCGTATCTACTCTCATTACTTTACAAAAGGAGAACGTCTTGGTATTTACCGAAGAGGAATCTAACCGTGTGTTGGGAATACTTCTAGTTAGTTACGCTATTTTCTCTTTGTATCTTTGGATTGGCTCGTTTGCACACAGTTTGGCTCTAATTATAATCACCAGTTTGCTTGAAACTACGCTCATTTTGCTTTCGCTTGCAAATTTGGGAGTTATATCCAGTATTCCAGGAGGAGTAACTGGGATTATGCTGGCTTCTGCTGGTTGGTAAGTACACATTGATTTTGTGAATAGTATTTGAGTGAAAGGGAGCATTGAATAAGGTACATGTCAGCTGCGATATTTATCAACGAGAATTTCCGAAGAACTGTAATTCCCCTCGGTGAAGTGCAAAATATCCCACTTCTGCGTCAATTTGCACCATATCCAAAAAAGGAAACAAACTAGCTATCAATGAAGTTGTTGTATTGTATAATGTTATAAAACGCAGTACTTTCTTGTTGTCAATTTCTCGTTGTCGTCCGGACTTCTGTTTAGAAACCTGAGAGATATAAGCATTTAAATACTTTGCTCAACAGGTTATATGAAAATATAAAAGTCTTAGCTAAATTGTTTTAGTATGACTTTGACATTCATCTAATCAATGTTCTTCGATCTGTTGTGGATTTTGATGGCCACTGTCATGTCGATTGAAGAAGGTTCTACTACCATGACTACTACTACTCAGCTTGGGTTTCGCAACTATGTTCCGAAAGACGAAGAACTTAAAAAGGGTACGTCTTCTGATTTTCCTGGGTTATTGATTAACTTTCGACTTAGTGTTACGAAAATTCGTTGACCCTGACGAAATAGTTGTAAAAGTAACCAAGGAACAAGGTTACATTGCCCAACAAGAAATCAACGAATTTGAAAAAAAAAGAAAGGATAATGTCGTGAGTTCAACCATTCACTCTTTGTCAGTGACTCACTCGTTCGTAGAGCCTTCTCATACCACAAGTGAGTAATTTGGACTTGAAAAAGAAAGTGGAGAGAAAACTAGAAACCCTGGAGAAAAGGACCCAAAGTTCTGTTTTATCTATGGTTCGTGAGAAGTTAAAGCAAGAAGAAGAGGATTCCAAGTCTGAGAATGAACAAGGGCATTCGAAACACGCACAAAGTGGGGTTGCCTTGTGGAGGGCTATAGATTCAGTTGAAAGTTCACACTTCGATGATGACGAACGTTGGGATTAATGTGTATTATATAGAGGTGAAGGAGTTTATGGTAAACAACTAATTATTATCGTGTGCGTCAGGAACTTTGATTGTCGCCTTCTGCCGACCAATTGTAGTTACTATATCCTTTTGCTATAAAATTGTGATTAAAGTCAACCATTTTGAATAAATTGCTTATTTCAGTTATCACACAGTCACTAGTTTCAGATAGGTAGGTCCCTAGAAAGAATGGACTATTTTTAAATCCTCTAATCCCACCCATTTGCACTCGCAGTGCGGTGCTTTGTGACAGCAAGTCACAGCGGAATAGAACTTGAATGAATTCAGCTGAAGTTGAGGCAAGTTGGCCTCAAGACGCAAAAACAGAGATAAACAGAATAAATACGGCCCCTAACTGTAAGTGTCCTTGGCAACTTTGTATTGGGTTTACCTTACTTTTGTAGATTATGTTGTCCTACATGTCACACCAAACTCTTCGGAGGCAGATATAAAGAGAAACTATTATAAACTTGCCAGAATTCTTCACCCCGATAAGTGTAAGGAACCTGGAGCTGAGGATGCTATGAAAACGGTGGCCTTGGCATATGACACCCTGACGTCGCCAATCAAGAAGAGACTGTATGATTCTTATATGACTGACACTAATAACCAAAGCGGAGAACACGTAGAAAGCTATGCTGAGTGGGAGGCAAGACAAGGACAGGTTCAGTTACCGGCGTGGCTAGAACGGCTCTTAAGAATAAGAGGTGTGAGCTGGATAGTTCTAATTGGTTTGCTCATCTTGCTCATTCCCTTGTTAATAATCGTCTTTTTGCTGAGCATAATAGCTTGGGTCCTTTGTATGCCCGTAAATTTCTTCATACGTATCTTCTTTCCTGAGAAATACAGGAGAATGCAAGAAGAGGCAAGAGAACAAGAAGAGCAGTTAGAAGCGGAACGTGCTGCTATGAGAGCAGCCGCGAACGCTTGAATATTTTGTAGAAAGAATATGGTTCATTTGCAATATGAAGTTTTTTTGACTGTTTGAAGGGGAAAAATACTTTGCATTGTCCAGAGAACAATGGAAAACGATGAAACCGCAAACATAAAATCTTTTTAAGTATATGTAATTATACTTTCCTATATTTGGTATTTGATGATTCTTTTCACTGACATAATACTTTTACAATATCCTTGACAAATACAGGAGTCGATAAATTTCTTCAGCGCTGCTAGTTTCGTAGGAAATAAATAAAAATTCACATATAGAGCAAACTACAGTGGGCGAAAAACTATTAGCCCTGCAGTTACTATGATTATAAAAAACAAACAAGTTGATAGAGTATAACGCGCTAGCTAAGAACAAAATATGCACTTAGTTGTCACTTCCGACTCAATTCACAACTTACCTGAGACCATTTCATTCTTAGAGTAAAGAAGCTAATATTGTTCCTGTTGAGTTCTAACAAGAATTCTTCGACAGTTGCCAAGTTTGACTCATTATTTTGTGAAAAATGGAGAAGAATCTTTCTTCGATTCTCTGAAGCAGTTTCGACGGGGGGCGGAAAACTGCCGATACACTCCTCGAAAGATATCGCACTAGGACTTTGGTTATCGAGCAACTTGTCATTGTCTTCTTCTATGCAAATAGTCCTTTTGTCTTTATCTCTTGTACAACCAAGTTCTCCACTGATTTCGCCTTGCAACTGTGTAGCCAGTTCTAACAAAAGACTTCGAAAATCTTGAACCGCACGGTTCAAATCTTTCTTAGCAGCCGTTAAACCTCTATAACCATGTCCATATGTTATTCTAGAAGCTAATGAAAAGTAAACTGACAAGATATAACGAGTTAAATCGACATTTTGACGTTGAATAGATTCAAGACGTTGCAAGCTCCAGAGAGAGTCCTGATTTCTCAAGGTTTTTCTCAAGAGGTCATTGTTTGCAGTAAATGCTGCAAGGTTGCTTCTCAGTTCTTGAAAAGAGTTTTCTACGACAAGCCTTTCTTGTGCGTGTCGGGTGGCTTCACGAAAAGTTGACTTCCTATCTAGAGGTTGTCGTTCTTCCGCAAAACTACCAGAAAAAGCTTCCATAAATCTTAACAGAACCGCGAGAAAATAATATTGTACTTTACTAACAGCGACAGAATTCTATCCTGAGCACTTCTGATTCTTTCGCCAGACAACCATACACAGCCTCCAAGTTGCATATGGGCAACAATCGAAATTTCTATTGAATTCAAGATTTATATATAATAGGCTTTTCGTATTCTAAGAATTTGTTAGACGTGCTTGTACTTGACGTTGTACTGATGAAAGGAACTCTATATAGCTGGGTTGACTGACCGTTCGGTCCTCAACCATAAGGGACAAAATTCTTGCCTCCAACGGGTCACCTTGAAAGACAACACGTAAAGGAGTCCATGGAAGTCTACAAGCTAAAATACTTTGAACTATAGCTCTCGCTCGTGAAGCAGATGATGTATATCCGGGTTTTGGTATACAAAGGAATGCTCTTGCAAGGTATTGTGGCGATATCGAACCAGTATTTCCAAATATGGGTGCAATTTCTTCACTAGTTTCTGCAACGAGTTCTTGCACGAAAGAAGGTTTCACACTAGAACCAAACCAAATCCACAATAATATCCCTTCATCTATAAGAACCACTCTGTGTGAATGAAGAACATGTGCTGCAGATGCACGCAAGCCTTCTGGTAGTTGTACTGACAATGGCCCACCTGATACAAAGAAACCGATCTGACTGGCATTTGATTCTTCATCTAATGGAAATAACGGAACAATGTTTGGATATACATAGGCAGAACTTAACGTCACAGAGAAAATATCAATCAAGGAATGCAGAAAGGACTTATCATCCAGTAACATAGAAGCAGCTACACCGGCTTCTCGGGAAAGAAGTGGTGACTTTAGGACACCCTGAATATATAGAGGAAACAAACGAAGTGGCTCTGGTAATACTAGTTGACTATTCAGGTTTGATACTGTACTATACTGCGATTGCATTTGGGAACCTCCCTGTTGATACTTTACAAGGGCCTGAACAAGGGAATCAGTAACATCTTTACGAACAGTTTCAAAATTCTTATTCAACACAGCATCTGCACATATTCTCAAAGTAAGGTTCGTCATAGATCCAATATCTGCATAACAAAAAAGGTCAGCCATGTTTTTGGTTACAGGAATCGCAATAGTGTGAATTCGTACACGTCTCTCTCCTCCTGAGGCAGTATACAATACAGCACATTGTGCTGCAAAGGCTTCGGTTCTGATATCATTGTCTTCAAGAACAAATTCTACTCCATAGGTCTTATCTGCGTCTGTATTTGGAAGCGTCAATAAGTCAGTAGATCTCATGAAGAAACGGCCAAGGAATCCGTGACACTTGACACTTCGAGTACAACGGATACGCATGACTCCTTCCCAGGCAGTCTCGCGACTAACCATTCTTCGCAATGAACGTATCAATACGATGTAGTCCTTTGATGGCTCGAATCTCGTCAAGTACAGTATTTCGCCTCCAGTATACTTTGCAAGTGGTGTTATCGTTGCCAGGTCCGAATATGCATTAGTGCCAGAACATAAAAGAATGTCGCATGAAATCTGAGCCCTTGACATGTTCACTGCCGTCTTTTTATAAAAGGTGTTATCTGGCTCTAAATACTGTCGTTCTTTATCAGTTCCTACAATATTAGGGCTACAGCGTTCTCCTCCTTCCAGAGCGCTTTTTGAAAGTGCTCCTACACCAAGTGTAGGTCTACTAGAAGTCATGAGAACTAGTCTTCCTCCACAAGTCTGCAACAATAAGAAGCCGGCCGATACAGCGGCACCAACTGCGCCTCCACTGTCCTTCGACATTGAGAACATATTTTCTAGTCTATCCAAAAGAATTTCAAGTGACTCCCTGCAATCCTGAAGTTTCACCAAACATCCATGCGGAATTGGCAAGAAAACGTCATCCACATCGGATACTACAGCCATGAAAGGATCCAACTTCCCATTTGGATTCTCTGAGGAGGACTTCAAACCATAAAAATGTACCGTTGAGTCAAAAGTTATGACTCCGATTCTCGTACGGTCGTCTCCTAGTAAGAAATCCAAAGATTGTCGAATACTTGAAATAAAACAACTTAATGCCCCACAGGAAATAGATGAAGAAGACACATCTATAACAAATAAATAAGTGGGAGGCATGGGAGGACGGACCATGTATTCTGAAGGAGCAACAAAATCGACACTTCCGCAAGTAAGTTCAGGTCTTTCGTTCGCGTCTAATCTTCTACCTGCATTATCCAAAGGACAATAATAATCCGATGGAACGTCCGATAGAAAGCCACAAAAGTTGCAACGAAACTTCCTGCCACTATCCACGAACATGGAAAGATAATTGATGTATGCTCGACATCTTCTGCAACGAATTATTCCTGCTTTACCGAAGTTTACTACAGGAACACTTTGTTCCCCAGCGGGTGGTTCTGCAAGTGGCTGTACAACTGCTCCTACAGGTAAAGGAAACTTACTTCGAAGAGTTGGGGCATTTGGAAACATGCCGACAGACATCCTCATGAAACATGGATGAACTGGTTTAAAGACTTCTTCTGAGCAAGCTGCAGGAAGAAAATTATTCACCGCTGCATTGACTGTACTCTCTGCTGAAGCTGTAACGTTCTGAGACCCAGTTTGGTTCCTTATATTCGTTGCATACTTTAGAGAGGCCAAATAGTTTTCACTAATATCTCCTTCTCTAATCCTGAGGGCTATACCAAATGACGACATATCAGGCCTAGGCAGCTGCTGAGTATCTGTTGCTAAGGCAACTCCTGGCTGCGATGCTGCGGGATAATTCGTCTGTGGCATAGCGGGTCGTGGAATAAGACCAGGTCTGGGAAGAGTAGATCCCTTTGCTTGAGATGTATAGTGACTTTGAGATTCGGAAACTAAGCTTTCCGTTTTAGCTGTAGGAACTGTATCCCGTGGTGGCAATTGTGCTCCTGAAGGTTGGGCAGTACTCAATCTTAGTCGGGAAAGATCTGGCGGATCCACTTGAGAGGAGGGAATACTGTAAGTTGAAATAGGCTCTGAAGATAAATTTGGCGAAGTAAACCTGGCGTTAGTATCCGCACGGTAACCTGACAGCGACTGATTCGAACCTGACGCAACCTTTCCCCCCAGAGAAGGATCTCCCACGCCAGGAAAGTGGGTTTCAGAGTCAAAAGCGCGAGCTGTGGTAGAATTATGGAACCCTGGGGGTCCTTGTACAATATTTCGCCTACTTCTCTCTGTGGAACCACTGAAACCAGGAGGAAACAAGTTCACTGGAGACCAACGTGGATCTGGTCTTTGTTGGTTTTCCGTTGAGACTTGAACATTACGAGAATTGGGAGGGTCTTGAGACGCGTATCTTCCAAAAGTTGGAACATTCGTGCTTGGAACTTGGTTTGAACTACTAGATTGACTCTGTCTGTTACTCATAAGTTCGTGCCAATGACGCAACTAAATGCCCAAACAGGAATTACAGTCAAATTCATTGGATACTTGACACTTTTTTTTATTGTTCAGAAAACTTCAAAAGTAGAAAATTCCTCAACCCTCCGATGGTTCGTATTTTTCTCCTGAAAGAAAAATTACAGCTGCAAAGTTCTCGACACAGTCAAGTTCACTAATAGCGTGGATATATGAGTTGGAAGTGGAATCTAAGAAAACTTGTGACACAACAGATTGAATCTTGGGCAACAACTGAGCCGAAGTGATCTTTGTGCTTGCCTCAGTAAAAGACGAAACCTGTTTCCTTAATATTTCAAAAACTATCTCAACAACTTCCGTGAGCACCTCACGAAAATCAGCTTCTTCAATAATGTCTGCGGTTTCATTCAACAGAGCAATCAGAGAGTCTCTATTGACCCCCTTGGTTTCCAAGGTACCAGTCTCCACAGTACGCAACTCCTGTTCTGCCATTAGTGGAGGAAAAGCAGCAAAACTATACGAATTCTCTACATCCGGTACTACTGTTTCTATATCTTCACGAATTGCAACAACTGCTGAATTCCAAAAATCCGTGTCAACAGTTTGTGTTACACGCGTATGTACAAGTACTTTCTCCACAGACGTCTTTACTCTACCGACTAGAATATCCAAAAAACTATCCAAGCAAGTGCAAGTTATATCCAAGTATGCCTGCTGCGTTCCTTTATGTATAGATAGATTTGACTGTAAATTTCGCAACTCCTGAAAGAGTTTGCCCAACTCATCCTCCGCCAACTCTGAAGAAGGAACCTCAGTGAACGGAACTCTCAATTCTTCTGTCAAATATCTTCCCAGTAAAGAAACTTTAAGTGTCACAACCACAAATAAGAGAGACAGGGCGTAAGCACCACAAATTACTCTAGTAAAAGTTTCTATCTTCAGTTTTTCCCATAAGTCTTGTTTCCTGTGCTCTGTTTGAGCCTCACTTGCTTTTAACTGACGAACTGTGTTCTCCACTTGTGTCAGTTCCCATAGACGGGATTTCAGTAAAGGCAGGAAAGAATAAGTTGTCAATACGATGGTTCTTTGACACGTTTCAAACTTCTTGTGAAGGGTTGAAAGTCCTGATAAGTAAGGCAAGTTGATAAAACCACTAAAGAAAGTATACATTCAACTCACTTTCACTACTTGTCGCATCCAACTGCAGTCTTAGGTTATTGTAGGCTTTACGTAAACGATAAGCGCTATACAATGCTGTTCCTAGTAAAGCAAATATCGCTATCTTTCTCCGATGACTCCGAAAGAAACTTACAGCTGTCTTCAAAGAAATCATTGTTGATTGGGAGAACCTTTCTAAGAGGCTCGGCAATCGACAATTTTAATAAAGACTTTGTTTGGTCATTCAGTGAACTACATGAACCATAAACGAAGACTAAAAAAGAAAGGCAAAAGTCTAAAAATCATTTATAAACAATAACCTTCAGTTTGTTCCACATCAAGGAGCCATAAACAAGAACAAATTTCGTTAGTAACAACCATAATAGTAACAATTCAACTACGCTATAAAAACAAGCAAGAGGAATTGTATAAAATAAAACACTGGTTTCTTCAACTTTGGGAAAGCTACCTACAAGTGATAATATTCGAATCCTAATAAGACAAACACAAGCCAATAATGAGAGAGTGATAAAATATTTGTACAGCACAAAAGATAAGTTTTCAATCAGGTAACGCAAAACAAGAGGCAATGCTCGTGTCTTTTGAATATCCTTTTCTGCTAATGCAACTTGTACTGCTTCCATGCCTGAATTGAGGAAATCTTGACAATATTGACGAATACTCCAAAGATGAAGAGACAAATACAGGAATACCAAAATCGAATGTACGATGAAACCTTTTGAATTGGACCAAAAACTTGCAAAATCTTCTTGTAGCAGGCGAAAGAAGAAGACAGCCAAAAGTAACGGAAATATCAAGTCAAGACGTAAAAGAAATCTGCGAAATGAATTTGAAACATTTTCTGAAGGCGCTTCTTCGAATTCTCTGTCTACATGACTGAAACTGATAGCTTGCTCTTGACAGGATCCCACAAGGCAGCAAGTGCTCAGTGCACATATTACCGCCACAGTAAATATATATAGAAAATTGACAAATTCTCCTGATATCCTTAAACCCTGTGACTGTGACCGTATATGAAGCTGTCTAAGGGTATGTTCACTATCGATCAAAGTCCACTTCTCTAGACCAACTGTTTGGCCAATAAAGCTAACAACAAAGGAACATATCCCCACCACGAAAATCGAACGAATACAAGACGAAGGTTCTCGGTGATACAGAAATATCAAGTAAAGTAAAATATGAAGAAGAAACAGAAATAAACCTAGAAAGAGAGAGCCAACCTCCAACTAGAAAAAAAAGTTATTCTTTGCAATGGCTCCTCTTTGAGTCGTTACTTCACCTTCCCAAACAAGTTAAACAGAGTCTCTATCAATACACAAACCAGCAACGAAAGGAAACTAGCAACATAAATATTTACTAAAAAAGAATAGGCATCGGTGTATAGTTTATCCTACTTGGGTAAACACGCTAGTTATATGCCATAAAGCGTTCTTACCTTGCTCAAAGGGATAGAAGCGAGAGGTATTGATATTCCTTTGGATGAACTTTTTTGTTTTGAATTTTCCTTCAACTCTGAAATCGCTTTTTCAATAGTAGTCTTGTTAGGTGGAACGTAGCAATGCAAGTTGGTAACCCTTTTACACGCGTTAACAAGACGAAGTATAAGTATAAAAGTAAGATACAATATACCGGTCAAATTTATATTGTTAAATAAAGCAAAAAGTAACGAGAAACACAATACCGCGGCTAGGATTGATACCGATAAGAAAACCATCAGAACTTTCTATAACAGTATCACCAATTCACACCAACAAAATGACTTGGCAAAACAAAATAGATTTTCATGATAAGATATTTATTGCTTAGAATTATCCTAGCTACTATAACATCAAATATCGCTAACAAGCTTTGAGAAAATTACATATATTCTAGCAGAAACTCTCATCCTCGATATATAGAATAATGAGGATCTAAGACTACGAACTATTAACGTTTTATATGGAAAATATAGCAGTGACAATACTTTCAGTATAGAGGTTCCCATATAACTGCAATTCGATTCGTCCGCTTTAACTACACACTTGTGCTCCAGGTGTAAATGAGAGCCATGACATTTCTAGTGACTGATATGAATACTTGAAAGTGCAACATCTTAACAATTATCTTAATTGATCAACGTCGACTTTTGGCCAGTTGAGATGGCACAACCCTTTGCACCAGTTAACAGAAAGTCTTTCCCAGCAGTTCCGCTCCGAACGACAAAAGACGCCAGATATTGGAAGTCTTTCAAGGTACTTGCAAAGATTATGGAAAATTCTTCTTATTACTGGTAGGTCTCGAGTGAAATACTTCAACCTGCCACGGTTACCGACGTTGAGTTTTGTCCAGCAACTTCGAATACGCTTATTTCCACCTCAGGAACTCAAATATCTGTTATTTCTGTTGAAAGGGGTCAAATTATGAATCGAATTACTTCTTTCAAAGAGCATGTTTATGGCGGAAGTTTTAGGAAGGATAGTGCACTTATAGCTGCAGGTGGAGAGGAAGCCATCGTTCGTGTTTTTGACGCAAAGAAAAGAAACCTTTTACGAAGTTTTTCTGGTCACAATGGGTAAGTTGAATCGTAGTTGTCTATACTAGTCTTACTTTTCAATTGTTTTTTAGTGCTGTTCACTCCACAAAATTCTCCCACGATGGTATTCGTGTGATGTCGGGTGGCGACGATCATGTTGTTCGCTGTTGGGATCTCCCGACAGAAAGTTGTTTATTTGAACTTGTCCATCATAGAGACTTTGTACGTTCTCAGGCTTGTTGTCCTTCGCCTCACCTATGGGCCACCGGCTCTTATGATAAAAAGATGCGATTGTTTGATCTTCGATCGAAAGAAGTTATATTCGAATTGAATCATGATAGTCTTATTGAAGATATTTTAGTTTTTCCTAGTGGTACTTTGGCTGTATCAGTCGGAGGAAACAGTGTACGAGTGTGGGATCTATTCACCGGTGGGAGAATGCTTGCGAATCTTCAAAATCATTCTAGAGCAGCTATGTGTGCATCACTTGATGGCTCGGGTTCTAGGCTCATTACAGGTGGCTTGGATCAACAAGTAAAGGTTTATAATACTTCATCCTTTGAAATGGTTGCTTCTGTATGGATTGAAGGAGAAGTTGTATCTATTTCGTTGAGTCAAGACGAGCATTTTTTGGCTTGTGGTTTATCCAATGGGAAATTGATTTTGAAGCGACATTCACCTGTTAGTAGTTTAAGAGATGGAGAAGTGGAAGAACATGGAAGAGATACATATCAAGTTGTAAGTGCGTCAACTATTGGGACAAAGAGGACAGATGCAGTTCCTGGAACACTTCGTTATTTTTTTAGGGGACAAAATCAAAAAGCTCGCCCTGAAGACGCTGCTGTTCCAAAACCTCCAAAGATAAAGTTGAGAAAACATGATAAAATGCTTCAGTCGTTTCGATATAGCGATGCTCTTGATGCAGCTATGGAAACAGGCCAAACTGCATTTTCTTGTGCTGTTATTGAAGAACTTGTTTCAAGAAATGGATTGAAGACAGCGTTGTCTGGAAGAGACGAAGAAAGTTTGCTTCCAGTATTACAGCTTCTTACGAAGAATATGCAAAATCCTTATTATTCGCACACTTTGATAGGTCTTACAAAGGTTGTATTAAGTATTTATGAGCAAGTTTTGATAAGTTCGAATCGTTTGAGGCCTTTTTTAGAGAAGCTTTTGAGCCAAGTGAAAGAAGAAATTCAGATACAAAGGGAAATGAAGCGCACAATTGGACAAACAAAAGCCATCCTTTCTACTTGTGAAAAGGTTGGTCATAAGCAGTGATAGATGAAAGTAGATAAGTTGACATTCTGTGGAAACAACTTGGCTATCAACAGTCTTAGTAATATTGGAAAGGATGTCTTTTGGTTATACAAGATTCTTTCTCGATTGCTTTATCGGAAAGTTATATTTGTTTCAGATATCAAAATGTCGTAGCAACTCTTCTCTATAACAACCAAAGCGAATGAAGCTGGCCTCTCGAAACTTTTAGGGTTTTGGACATTTTGACAGAAGAAATTACTTGCACAATTCTTGATGTTCATTAGTCATAGTGAGAAATCTAGGAAGCTTTGCTGTTTTCGTTGTATCATGATAACGAAAGGAATGTAGCTGAGGATTGTTGAATCAAAACTTTCAGATAGGTATCCTTGAAGAATGTGATGGAATCTTCAGTCGTAAAGATGTATTTTCTCATGACAAAGAAAGATGAGTTGGCAACTTTAGAAGGAGAATTTATGGGAAGCAACATTTTGTAAAATAGATATAAAAAGACGCCAATTCGATGAGGAAGTATATTTTGGTCATTCAAAGAGAAATATAGTTTTACTAATCCCACTTGTTTCGTCAATCGTTTCGCATTTTTGGGCACAGTACATTTATTCCTTTGACGGCCTAACCGAGTTTGATGACGGCTCCATTAAAGTTTGCAGTATTGGGAACAGCCAATATTGCAAATGATGTTAGTAACGCCATAAGAAGTGCGGGTCATGTTGTTGAAGCAGTGGCGAGTAGAGACTTGAATAGGTAAGACCTTTCACTTGGAACGCTTGACAACTCATATCCCGTCCAGAGCTCGAGAGTGGGCAGAGAAACGAGACATAAATAAATATTACGGTTCCTACCAAGACGCTTTAAACGATCCATCAATTGATGCTGTTTATGTCCCTTTACCAACTACAATTGCGGAAGAGTGGGCTTTAAGTAAGTAGACAACTTTGCAAAGTTATTCAGTTTTGACAGTTGTCCTTAGAGGCAGCAGCACAGAAGAAACATGTTTTGGTTGATAAGCCATTTTCTTCAAGCACAAGTGTGAAACGCATTGCTGAAGCTTGTGAAGGTCATGGAGTTGTTTTCCTTGATGGCACTCATTTTGTACATTCTCCAAGATTGCAGGAAATGCAGCGGCAGATAAAGCAAGGCACGATCGGAAAACTTTTGAAAATTACTGTTGCGTGTACCACTTTCCTTCCATCCAAAGATGACATTAGGTACAACCCAAGTTTAGAGCCCACTGGTTGTTTAGGTGATATTGGTATGTTACAGTAGCCTATTCAGTTTACCAATTTGTTGACTATTTCAGGATGGTATGCTGTTCGTTTTGCTCTAAGTTTTATAGGATATGAGACCAAAGTGTCTTCGGTTTATGCAAGTGCTTCAAAGACGTCCACAGGTGCCATTGAAGATTGTTGCGGTATTATCCATTTTGCAACTGGACAAACGGTGCATTTTGATTGCGGCTTTACTTGTGGGTTTCGTCAATGGGGTGAATGTGTAGGCGAGAGAGGAACTGTTACTGTTGATGACTTCATAGTCCCTTTCTCTTGTGGTGGTTCCTTCTTTCCAAGAAATCGTAGTAAATACAACCCAGACCTGAAGTTTAGAATAAACAAATTAGCTGTCGAGAAGGATAAAAAGTTGGAGATGATAGATCCCGTTATACAGGAGATAGAGGTTTCGGGGAATAACAAGTCACAAAGTGCTGCTATGATTGATACATTCGCTTCATTAGTGAGGAACGAGACTGGAACGAACCGTTCTAAATGGACTCGAGAAACTATCCGTACACAAGAGTTGATTGATGCGCTATTCAAGTCGTGTGAAAAGAATAATGTCGTCTATTTGGAGTGAAACTGCAATAAATAGTTCGAGTTTTTCCTTCAGAAATCTCAAATTGGTGCGTCTATGTTTGGATAAACGTTTCTTGTTAGTTGAATGTCAATTCTACAAGAAACCAAAAACCCCAAACCAGCTAGCCCAGATACACCAGTCTACAAAGCAGCTTCTTCTTGAACATCAACAGCCTGCAAGTTGCCGTCACTACCAACACCAGTAAATAAACCATCTTCAGGTGTTAGCAACATAAGAGCTGCTAGTTCTTCCGCTTTTTGTCTTCCATACAGTTTCTCTACTAAAGTCAAACTAAAGTGGAGCGCTGTTCCCGGTCCCCTAATTGTAGTCAAGAAAAAATTCTCAAACGCAAATAAAAACATACTGTGAAGTTATGAACTGGCCGTCTACCACTACTGGGCAATCTTCATCGTCCACAGGATTCTTCAACTTGCTCAAAAATTGGTCAGCTGGATAACAAGTAGCTCTTATGCTATCTTCAAGAAACCCATTTTCCGCAAGAACGAGAGCGGGAGCCGCACAAATAGCACCAATAAATTTTCCGCTCTGCTGCTGTTGCCTTAATAAAGTTATCAACTCTTCACAACTGCCAAGTTTCTCTGCCCCTTTCGCTCCTCCCTGTCACAACAAAAATGTTAGTTGAGCTAGTTTTCTATCTACTTTGGTACTCACAGGAATTGCAATCAAGTCATATTGTTCATTTGTACAGTCTGAAATTAACTTATCTGCCACGATTCTAACACCTCTACTGGCAGTTATTTGTAACTGATTCTCCACAGAAGCTATGGTGACTTGAGCTCCAGCACGTACCAGGGTATCTGCAATAGTAACTGCTTCAATTTCCTCAGTTCCGTTGGCAATAGGAACCAAAACCTTCCTAAGGGTCTATATGAAGGTCAGCTGAGTTCAACATGCTAAACAAAACTTACGCAAACAAGCGTCTTCTTACAATGTGTGGTGTTTGACCTAGGAGCACCGACTGAAAGTCTCCCAGAGAAACTGCGAGGCAAGAAACTTTTGCAGAAACCAAAAGGAACGCACAATTTTGATATATTTCTGTAGTGAAGACTACATTTTCCGGTCTTGTAAAGTGCAGAACAAGCGACAAAACTTTGCATCATGCCGAATCAATTCCAAAATATCACAACAAATGATCTCAATTTTACTTTAATTATGAAAGAAGAGCCAGTGCTTCTGCCTGGATATACCGATATTTAGAACAAAAGTAACAAAACAAGCTGAGTAACTCACTTTTTCAGCATAGAGTTCGTCAGCTGTAATTTTAATGTAACGCTGACTAAAATCATCGAGTTGAAGTCCTTTGACGATTTCATAAGTACCTCCTCGCGAGCAACGCAATGGAAAAGAAAATATAGTTCCCTTTTCAATACCTTTGAAAACGTGAGAAACTTTAAACTGAAACATATGATACGAACCATAAGAACCGTCACTAGCCACAGACATCGAGACAATACGATCGCTTCCTAAGAGCCAATCGTGAAGATGGTCACCAACTGCATTGGCTGCAGACATAGCGCTAGACATTTTGCGAGCAGCAATTACTGCAGCTCCACGCTTTTGAATAGTCGGAATAAAGGTCTCTTCAAGATAACTCTTATCAAGTAGATCACTTAATTTCCCTAATGAAACAATTATCCACAATATGCTAAATACAACATCTTCAAAAATACCTTTTCCTTCCACAGAGCCATGAAGCACATCTGGATACTGCGTGCTAGAATGATTTCCCCATACATAGACATCTGAAACTTTCGATAAGGGAACCTGAAGATAACATAAAAAAGGTTAGACCCGATAAAAATGGAACAAAGGTGACACGGACACCAAGTTTCCGGGCTACCAAACTAACAGCGCGATTCTGATCCAAACGCGTGAGAGCAGTAATGTTTTTATCGGGAATGTTTGGAGCAAAGTGTTTCAGAATATATGCGTTCGTATTTGCAGGATTTCCCACCACAATAACACGAACGTTAGCACCAGCTTCAGTATTCAACGCTTCTCCTTGTTCCTTGAATATTCCTAAAGCAGGTTTCACTCAAAAAAATTTCGCCAAAAAAACTTTGTCTAACCAGCATTCTTTTCAAGCAAATCTTTTCTTTCCATTCCTTGCTTTCTTGGAAAAGCGCCCAGTAATACAGCAACATCACAGGAACGGAACGCTTCTCTAGCGTCCGAAGTTGTAAAAACGGAGTGCAACAGAGGAAAAGCGCAATCTTCAAGCTAAAACAATCAGGACATAAATTAACACGAACTTCACTAATCTGTATCACATACCTCCATAACGACCCCTTGAAGAGAAGGAAGAGCCGCCTCAATTTCAAGCAGTCGTAACGACACCTGTTGTTGAGGTCCGAATACTTTTCCACCAGCAATTAAGGGCAAAAGTGAATAAGCTATTTGGCCAGCAGCACCAGTAACACAAACATTGATAGGTCTATCAGAAAAGAGAGGAGTCTCTGCCATGTTTGACTAAATGATCTTAGCCGCCGCAAATGCTCCAAATTTCTTCAACCCTCGTTCTCGATGTTGACTTTTATACGTGTCTCGTAGAATGCCCATGAAGCAACAAATGTCACTCGCTTTTGAAAAAATTTATTCTAAAAAGAACCAATTGGATCCGAATTTTTGCAAACTATAAAAAGCATTTCATAACCTGTGCTATATCAGTGGCTGTCCGGTTTACTATCATAAGAGTTGTTTTCAGAATTCATACAGGTAAATATTGCCTATGAAACTTTCTATATGGAAACAAGATCTTCTATAGAACAAATACCAATTGATAATTGCTGTAGATTTTATATAATAAAAACTGCTTTAACGTATTCACATGACCTCTTTCCTTAGGGTTTCAAACAATGTTACCATGTGCTGAGCAAATTTACAATTTTAAAAGTGCTGATCAGTGTTTCTCAGATACATTTCATTCAACCAAATTCCTTCTTCGTATCTTCAATTCTATAACCTAAAAAAACTAATGCTTTCTACGATGAATGTAGCCTAAAGCAAATTGGAAGTTTCACTGCACAACTTGATAAATCAGTTTCATATATGATATGTCTGTCCAGGTGAATGATTACGTTTTTACATTTCCTGTCCAGGAAATTTTATGTTAACTTTAGAAACACTGATGAGTCTACCTTTAACGCTTCTGAGTCGAAAGTGTCTTATCAAAGCAAATTCCTAAGAAATGGCCGTCGAAGGTTCAAAAACCAACTCATGAAGCACTGAGGAAACCACAAATTCTTCAGCCTCTTTCACTGAAGTGTAGCCCATTTCTCCTAATATTCCAAATAAACCACATTACTTCTTTTTAAAGTTCATACGCACCCCACTCATGAGCTTTCTCTAGATGAAGTAGAAAGTATTGAATCCTGTTGAACAAATTATCCTCGTTCTGTATCATGCAAGTAACAGGACTCGAAGAGTTGAAAATATTCAAGTAGCGCCAAGTCTCAACAAAATTCTTTATATAAGATCCTATTTCCATGAAAAAGTTAACATTGCCTAAAGGTGAACCAAGTACTCACCGTGTAAAACAACACATTTGTAATGCAATGGCTCCGCAATATTATGTCCACCTCCGGGAGGAACCAGCGAGTTGCCTACGAATACGACTTTACACTGTTGAAAAAACGACGATAGAACGCCTATTGACACAATTAGAATGAACTAAAAACAAACCAAAACCGTTGCAACCATATGAATCTATTATTAGTAGACTAACATTATCCGAAAGAGAATGTCGCGAATGTACAGCGATTTCGCTCGGCTTAAAACCGATAAATTGAGCTGCACGAAAAATTTTTGATGTGCGTTCGACATGTCGAGGAGCCAGAATAAGCAAAGGTTTTCTTTCCAACTTCCAAGTTGTACACAGACGTTTATGTACTCTCAATAAAGAAATCTCTTCGGGATCGTGCGTGCTTATTCCCTTAGGCAAGCTCTTTAAGGAGGCTATTTTATGAACTGTTCTACATACCATCCAACTCGGTCCAAACCGTGTAGGCAAACTTACCGAGTCTCCCTCTGATCCCGAAGGCAGCAAGACTTTCAAGGGAGGAATGACTTTGACGTTGGAACATCCAAACTGTTTGAAAAAGAAAGCTTCTTCCTCATTTCTGGCTCCAATGAAGTGAAACGAGGTCAACATCTGCTTCAACATACTTGTTCCGAAAGCCGAGCTTGTCCAACGTTCTTTCGAAGCTGGAGAAAGTCGGCCGTCCAGCAAAAACAGTTTGACTCCCTTCTTCTTACTTTCCTGTAAAAGGGTCGGCCAAAGTTCTGACTCTATAAATATCGCGTTTCGTGGCAAGAACCTCGAAAGGAAACGGTTCACACAGCTGGGACAGTCATATGGTACTAGTCTTCTTTGAAACTCTGCTGATGTTCCTGTCTTTAACGAAGTCTTGTTAAGGAAGTCAAGGCCTCTTAACAATGGCTCTTGTGCGGCAACGTTCGCAGAAGTAAATAAAAGGGATCTTATTTGGAAATTATTTTCATAAGGAAATAAGACAGCGTTCTTTCTGTCTAGCGCCCGTAAAACAGCAGCACAAAAAGCAAGAGCAGTTCGTGTCTCGCCAAGCGACGCTCCATGAAACCACAACGACACTGGAGACCTACAGGTCTCTTTCAACTCTACTTCACTCGTCAGCGACAAACGTTGGGTCAAAACCTCTACGCTGTCTCTCCAACTAAGTCTTCGAAAAAATTTATAGTATGCGCTTTCAACAAGAGCGAACAAAGGCGCCACAAAGTTTGCGGCGTTGCCAAACAAGGTTGAAGGACCACCCTTGTAAGACATAAGAATGAACTAATTGAAGCAATAGCTCTATTTACCCTTGAAAGAGTTGTTACAAACTAGTTGCATTTATTTTCACTTACAAATATTGAGACACTTTATTTGCTATACCTTACTGCTCCAAGGATCTTCAATACGGACAACAGTTCCTACGCACTCATTTTGTCATTGGCTGTCTAAGCGACGAAACTATATTATCACATCAGGATGCATTTACTCCAAGAGCATCTATTGGAGTGATGGGCAATTTAGCATTCTAGTCTCCTTCCACTGGGCAATGTACATGGAAATTGGACTGCCATGCGACATTTTGGTCTTTAAAAGTTGATTTTGTCACAATAGATAACAATTGTTTTTCTTTTGTCGGGAAAGATGAGTCGACCCACTTTTGATACCAATGCTGCGGAGATATACAGGACTTCAGTAGAGCTAGAAGCAATAGATAGGAGGTCGGCAGATATAGTTGCCTGTAAGGAGCAAGGTGACGGAAGAGATAGCAGAGATGAAGAACAGCTGAAGGAGTCTGTAGAGAAGGCTCGAAAGAAGGAAATAGCGAGCTACATCAAGTACAATGCTTTTGGAACCGCTATGGGTTTCTTTGTGAACGGATATATGTATGACATTTCGTCCTACATTGTTGCAGTTTACACAGATGTTTTTCCATCCTTCAGGTCAAATACATTTCTTCAAACTGCTATTGGTGTTTCTATGCTTTATGGCGTCATGTTTGGCCTGTTAATGTTTGGCTTTATTGCTGACTATTTCGGAAGAAAGAAGGGTCTTATCATGTGTTCTTGTTTGGTTCTTCTTGGAAATATTATTGGAGTTGCATCCCATGGCACTACGGTGAACGGTGGTATCTGGATGATGAATATTGGTCTTGGTGTTGCCGGCCTCGGAATGGGCGGTGAATATACTTGCAATGTTCCCAACGTTATGGAAGATAGCGAAGGTGTTGATGTGAAAACCAGGGGAAGGCGAACTTCTATGCTAGTTATGTGTATGGAAGTCATGGGCAACTACATGCCATTTGTGGTTCAAATTATTATTGTGGCTGCAGCTTGTAGAAACGCTCATTTAGGTGCAGCCTCAGGTTGTCATTATAATATTCTCAAACGAGTGTCGTTTGCAGTAGCCACCATTCCTGTCATTGCCGTACTTATTTATCGTACAAGAATGCGAGACTCTGCAATGTTCGCTGCCGATAAAGCAAAGGGTAAATCTCGTTATGACGCCATTGACTTTTATGTAGTCATTCGCCATTTTGCATTCCGTTCAGTAGGAGCAGTGATGAACTGGTTCCTTGTAGACTATATCAATTACAGTCAAGGAACTTTTGGAGTTATTATTCTTCAGTCTGTAATTGGAGTATCGCTATTGAAATCTCTTTGGATAACTCTTGCAGAAGGAGGAGCGTATTTAATATGGTTACCGTTTTTAGCAGCACTAGTAGTCGATAAATTAGGAAGAAGAAAGACTGAGGTCTTTGGTTGGATGTTCCTTGCGTCGACACAGCTTATCAATTCCGGTTTCTTTTGGCAGTTGAAGGCGAAACCTGTAGCTTGGATCATCTGGGGCACATTCGTTGGGTAAGTCTCCAAGATATTGTCGTTACATTTCCTAACTTTACTTTCAGTGGCTTTCAATACTTTGTATTTGTGCCTGTATATCTTATTCCTGCTGAAGCTTTTCCTACGAAAATCCGCGCAACAATGTATGGCGTTTCATCTTCATTTGGCAAAGCTGGTGGTATTATTGGGACTACTATATTTCCTACTTTGTGGGTGAATTTTTCAGGCTCTGCCCATTCTGAGACTTTACCGGCACTTCGATTAACTATGTGGTTCTATGCTGGATTGGAGTATTTGGCTCTCCTTCTGGCCTTTTTCTTTGTTCCAGAGTATTCCCAACAATCTCTTATTAGAGAAGATCACCGTTTCGATGAGTTAAGAAGGCGATATGCCGCAAAGTTCGCAGTACGAGTGGGTGTGACTGACCACGAATTGCAAGAAGAATCGCTCCAAATAGGTTTCTTCCAATTAATTAAGTACAAATTGAAGCTGTCACGAGAAGAATTCCAAAGTTATCTGAAGAATTATTCAGCCACACTATGTCGTGAAGTTGGACTGAAGACTAGGGCAAGAATTGAGTTGGTTTCAAAATTGTCGACCGATTACAATGATCTCACTCTTTTCTCCCGCTTTTTGAGAATAATCAGATACGGAAAGGCTTACAATGTACAGTATGAGAAGAATTCGGAGGACATGGGATATTATGATCCAGTTGTGGAAGAGAGTGACACTGAACAATTGAAGACCACCGAATTTGATGAAATATCGCAAAGTGGAGTGACCGGAACTTTGATGGATGATGTCACGGCAAAGGGCCATTCCTGAACTCTCGTTTGTTTTGAATGACCTCTATAATGTTTTTTGTTGCAAGAATAAAATTCTGCTCTATTTCAATCATGGGAAGTCTGCATCATTTTATGAAAAGTAATGGTTAAGCCTATTTGAATGGCATCATTCTAATACATAAAAATGAAGCTGCATTTCTAGTTGAAGCCTCTAAAGATAATTTCAGTGGTATTTCTGCATATTATAGAAATACAGGAATCATATCAAGTGAGGTGTTGAAGTTCTTTTACTTAAACCCAGAGAGGTCCCTAGTTTATCATTTTCATTTCTATTTGAGAATTTAAGAGTAAATACTCACTATTGGGAAACTTTCCTACCAGCTAAAAAATTAAAATCTTATTATATTCATTATCCTGTTTCAGGCAAATGTCTGTCTATTAATAGGATGGATGACTTGTAAGATTCTTGCTGTTTTCCAATCAACAGCATTCCATATCGATTTGGTAGACAGCAACGTAGACATTATAATTTTGAATGGATATCCTGCATTCAGAGGTCTTCAAGAGTCAGAAGGTTAGTCAGTCTTTAAACAATTTCGTAAGAGTAGACATGATTTAGTTTGGCATTTAAAGATTGACCCTGCAATTTTGAGAAATGGGAACGAAAACTTTCAACGGCTATAATATTGATAATTTTTTCCACGATGTTATCAAATTTTTCTTCTCAAGTAACTACAGGAAAGAGAATTCGAATATTTATCTTTGATGGAACTCTCTTTTTAATCTCTTTCCATGAGCCCAATAATAAATCAATTCTAATAGTATGTGAAGAGTTTTTCTTTGCATTTATCATTTTTGCCAGTTAGATCACTCAAGCCTGTTGAATTTCACAAGATATTCCAGGAGAAAGGTAAATAACTCAGCCTAGTATTTCATAGAGAAAGAGACATGGTGTTTTAGATGCACAGCCTATGCAAACATTATAAGCACTGATTACACTCTTTGACTTCACGGAATGAATGGCTGATAGACTCATAGCACACAAATTTCCTTAACAAGTTTGACCTTTCCTTCTAGAGCTTTGGAATTATTTCACAATTTAAGCAAATATTGTTGATTCTTTTGAAAATTGGTTAAGGCTACCTCTAGAGAAACAACCTCAGGAACTTTTTATTATTGGAAAGGCTGCTGCAGTAGTTTGATCATGTTTCGAACAGTAGCTGTTTAAAAATGGATGACAAGCTCCTGGCATTTCTTTGCAAATTTCTGTCACAACTAATTCGATTTCGCTGTATTGATCTAAATAAAAAGCGTCATATTCTTGAAAGCATTTGTTTCGTGTTCTTTGAGTGCCTTCTGTGCAACATTTTGAAAAACTTCAACGTTCAATTGTACTTGTCATTGCTGTTGAAAGAATACATTGGTCCAATCAGAATTTGTTGATATGAACCATTTACATAATTTTTCCAAGTCTCCGACACGATCATTACTGATAAAATCATTGCAATTGTTGTCCATTTTGATTTGCCGGACGCCATTAGACGCAGTAAACAAACTATATATATTTTGATATCCTTCCTCGAAAATTGATTTCTAGTAGCCTCTCCTTTATTTATTTCAAGTACTTCATAAATTGGAACATGGGCTGAGATGAATGCACCTGTTTTATGATCTTTTAGGGTCACTCCAAATCCATAATTTTCATATACAAACTCTTTACTTTTATAGAAATAAATCATAGTCGAAGTGCACTTGGGTTAATCATAAGTTTCTCTTCTCATGTACCGTCTTTAAGGTTCAGGATATCTTACGTCAGATTTAGACATAGAGCAGTTGTAATGAAGGATGATTTCAGCTGACATAAATGCATCCATTGGACCGAAATTGCCGTAACTTCCAGTTCCACTTGTATGAATGAAAAGTTGAAACATTCTTTGAGATAAACCATCTTACGAATTTCAAATACTCAATATAAGAAATAAAGTCTTCTGAATGATTTCTCATTTTTCCTGACAGCCGAAAATCAAGAACTGCTCCTGTCATTCTGTAAGATGAGGTGTTCATAGAATTCAAAGCATTATGTATACCTTACAAAACGCTTCTTAACTTTGTCTTTTTGTATTGTCTCTTTTCATTTCTCTGAGAAAAGAATGTTGCCATAGTAGAAAATAATCTTGAAGTCTTTAAAGTACTTCGCTTTGGCTTTTGAATGCAAATATCTTTACGATAATGTTGTCCATGACATTCGGGTAAAAGTCTTCTATTAGTACTTTATGATTTATATGTTAACACATAAGTTCAATGCTCTTTTCAAGCTTTGCTAGCCTTTTGTTCTGACCCATGTAATCCTGAAATTGTTGATCAGAAATTGTCGTTTTTTCAACCAAGTTCTCTCCATTTGCAGATCTTCGAGCTACATTTAAATGGCACTTGAAAAATTTGCCATTTAGTAAAAAGAAGCAAACTTGAGGTCTGACAGCTATAACTTTTACATATCAAGCTTTCTTGGTGGAAGAAACGTGTCTTTCAAGGAAATGTCACTATAGGGAATGATTATTGTACAGCTCCTAGTTACTTTTCTCTTTATCAAGGATCTTTAAGTTTACAACCATATCTGGATTTCAGTATGGAGCACGGTCTTGTAAGCAAAATGCACTTAACACTTTTTTGGAAGATCCCACGCTCTTTGCTGTTCATTTTGTTTACAGCTACCCTAATGTATATTCTTACAACTTAACTGGTAGTGCCACTTTTTCAACGAACAAAGAAAGAGTTGGAGAACAAAGTATCTCACGTCTTATCCTACCCTACTCCTACAGAAGTTGAAACTTACGAGTGGTATCCTGTAAGCATAATAAAGTCTCCCATTTACTGCAGCTACATAATATGGGTTGTTTCAGGTGGTATTATTTCTGCTTCTATTGCTTCAGCTATAAATCATTTTGTCGAATCACAATAACAAAAAACGAAGAGTTAAAGGCAATAGAAAAGGAAAACAGCCTCCAGCTCATCCACACTGAACATTTTTTGAAAATCATAAATATGGTTCAGCTGTTCATCTAGAAAAACATTTGGCATAGCTGTAGAGGAGCAACCTATCGAAGTGCAATTTTCCATGAGAACTTTACGTTGAGTAGTTTGACTTTCGCATATAGCTGCTTGTTCTTGAACTGCAGATTCACAATAGTCAGAATAGGCAAAATTACATTCTAGACATGGTGGAGAATACTAGTTTCCTGATATGTATACGTTACCAAAACAGAGATTTCCTTTAAGAGCATGGTGAGAAATCTATTTTTGAAATTTTAGTAGAGGACTATTCTTCATAATTATATATCTTATTGACGAAGGACAATGAAAAGAATATTACCGTACCCATAATAAGAGCACATCGAGCGAAAGAGTCAATTATCTTTGTTCTTCATTCCATTCTTTGATAATAACCAATAAATTAAAATAAGGAGTAATGTGGATTACTAGTAATGCTATTACTCTTGGAGAAATATGTCTTTTGCAAGAGATTCTATGCTAACTACTCCTTCGCTGATAGGATCAAATTCTTTCAAAAACTTTTCTTCTGAAATAGTATCCATTACAAAATCTCTATGATCCAATTCTTTTCCTTTTTATACTATACTTGTTATGTACTTCAAGTTGTAATAGAAAATTTCATACTTTGCGACACCATGATTTGTTTTTATAAATAATCTCTTTATAAAATTTAATGATTCCTCCGTGTACAACACACTTTGAAATAACTTCTTCATTACCAATGATAAAGAGACAACCAACCTTATTTGGCTATTTTCTATAAACTAGTCTGGAACATCCGACAAATTCAAATATTTGAGAAGGATTCTTCTCAAAACACAACTCGGTAGTTGAATTGAATTTCATTGTTCAGGTTATCTTTTTGTGCTTCGGGACATCAGTGAGTATGAATGCAGAGAGTTTCATGAATCCTTGATAGACACAAATGTTGAAAGAAGTACAGCGTTAGGAGAGAGAATCAACAAGAATCCAACGGACTTTGGGAGAAGAGAATAACTCATTCAATAATGGAAAGATAGGAGCTTTGTAGTATTCTCAAAACACGAAACGAATGCAGACAAGCTTTATCCATTCGTCTAATGCTCAAATACGATTCTGTTCATGTTCTCTTCTTATATTAGTAAATAGTGATGCTATTAAAACATTACAAGTTTCATATTGGTATTCTAACTGAACTATCACGGCATTCGCCTCTGGAAATGAAGCCTAAATAAATTACTAGTCTTATGTTGTAGACATTTCCTTATCTTCATTTGCTTTATTCAAAAAGTTTCAAGTGCCCCATTCTATTGATATCTTTGAGAAGTTCCTCGACTTGCCATTTTTGCAACGAATCCACAATCCAATCAGCATCACGATAATGTTCTGAAGTCAACAAGCTATTTCGTATTCCAACACATCTCATTCCTGCTCGCTTAGCTGCAACAACACCGTTCTATATAGAAACAGTTATTTGTCATGGCTTGAAATCTATTAAACTCTGTACCGGAGCATCTTCAAGAACAACACAATTTTTTGGCGTCATTCCCATCTTCTTTGCTGCTAATAAGAAAATATCTGGGAAAGGTTTTCCATACGTAACGTCTTCGCGACATATCACGTGGTCAATATACGCATCTACAATTGACTTGTGGGCACTCAGTTTCAGTTGAGTCAAAAAACTACCACTTGATGTAGCAATACTCTATATCACAGAGCGAAGAAAAAGAGTTGACAAACAACTCTGTCAAACTTCAATAACGTGACAACTTTTAAACTGCCTTACTTGACGTACTCCGTAAGAAGCAAAAAGCTTAACTAGTTCTAGGGCTCCTGAAAAAAACTGAATACAAACTAAGAATTCTATCCAAACTAACCTTCACAAAATTGTGTGGATGTAAACTTGTCAACTAACACTTCGTCGCGGGTCGATAGATACTGTTCAGGTGAAGTATTCAAGCAAAAATGGTCTGAAATATTTGAGAGCAATTATGAAAGTTTTGAAAGCATACCAACTATAACT
Organism: Galdieria sulphuraria; assembly: GCF_000341285.1. Classification (NCBI taxonomy): domain Eukaryota; phylum Rhodophyta; class Bangiophyceae; order Galdieriales; family Galdieriaceae; genus Galdieria; species Galdieria sulphuraria. The sequence goes on from NW_005178475.1 coordinate 104,121, forward strand.
CTAGCACAGTCGAGACCCGGAGTTCCAAGAAGTTTGTGAGCAACAGTACTGACATCACCTTTGCCTCCGTATTTCTCTATTGTCTGATTTTCGACTTGTAAATAAATGGATTCTGTGTTTCTACTTGATAGTTCACAAAATAAGTGATTAACAGAAAAATCAGAAACTCACAGAAGTGTTCCATCCAAGTCCCAAATCGCAGCAAGAATAGGCTCCGACATCAACAAACTACTAACCCTAGTGGACTAATGGAGGTTCCCTCTAAATGAATTAAATTGAGCTTTCTCTTGTAGAACAGTGTAGTGTGCTTTGGCTAAGTAGGTTATTCCATTTTCACAACAGTAGTGTCTTGACTCCATTCTTCTTGAAAAAGATACAATTATACATATATATATGTAACCTTGTATATGCTGAAATCATATGCCTTTTCACAATTGTATTGAGCTATTCTGTAATAGGCATTATTGTTAGATTGAATTGGAAAATTGATTCAAATCTAGTCGGGAACGGATGATTATTAGTAGTTTCATAGCGGCACCTTTTTGTAAAACACACTTACCTCCGTTTTATGGAACAAAGTGCCGAATTTGTGCAAAAAAGGGTCTCAGTGGGGATAAGCAACAATTATGTCTAAACGAGAGACGAAGAACGTTAGAGACCTCTCCAGCTGTGAAGTTTCGTTCTCGATTGCGTTGGTCTCCTAGGTTACGTCACTATGTTCCGTTTTGTTTTGTTGCTATGCAGTTTCCAAGTTCCCCTAATGATAACGCTTCTGGTAGGTGTTTTAAAGTCCCTTGCATTTTGCTGAACTTTTTTTAGAAGCTATTGGAGACGCAAGTAACACTTCCCTTTATGGAGAGGAGTTGAGTCTAGAGGATGAAGAACAAAAGAGAACTTTTGTTCCTGAAAAGTTGCCTTCTTGGTTGCGCTTGAAGAATCCCTGGATACAATTGGTGGTTATGTTAGGATTGTACGTTGTCCATCTACTTTTCTTATCCAAGAAAGGTTGGGATATATCAAAGAAGCTTGCGCCTCCAGATCGAGGCAGATTTGATGCCGTTGGTCTTGATACCATATCAGGTTTATTGGTTATGATTGTGGCATTCGTCCTTAGAAGGATGGCTGGTGTTAACCTTATTCCCAACTTGATTGAAGTCCCAAAGCCACCTTGGAAGGTACCAACGGCAACCTACGACAAACTTGGAGCCACGACGCTGCTTTTGTTTCTAGCTTACCTTGCGTCTGGTTATGCTGCGGTGTTTTGTGAGCAGCTATTGTTATTGTTATCTTTCTATGGTGTGCCTTTAACTGTAGCTTCGTTACGTGCTTGGAAGGTGCTGCTTGGACACCTCATTTGGGTTTATATGGCTGTAAAAATCTTAGGAAATCGTCTAGAACCTTTTTTTCCGCCAAAAGGAAGCTGGATAAAGTGGCGTTGGAGATCCAACTGGCTTTGGTGGGTTATTGGAGGATATTACGGATCTGGTTTGTTATTCAACATAGCGGACTCCTTCAACCAGTGGATACTACCAAGCAGTCTCTTTAATGATGAAAGCGTCGTATCCAAGCTAGTGAAACCTGAAAACAATGATCTTTTTGCTATGGCAATAGGCGCAATAGGTCCTTGTATTACTGCCCCTGTTTTTGAAGAAGTGCTATATCGAGGCTATCTTTTACCTGCACTAGCGACTATTATGCCCATTCGGTTTGCTATCCCGCTAAGTTCTGTTTTATTTGCAGTTCATCATTTGAATATAGGCAGCGTTATTCCTTTGACTGTTTTAGGATGGGTATGTTGTTAAGTTTTCATGAGGATATTGACTAAGTTTGTTGAAGGCTTGGGCATTACTTTACGCTCATTCAAGAAATCTTTTGGTAACCATTTTGATTCATGCCCTGTGGAATAGTCGGGTTTTCTTGGGTTCTCTCTTAGGACTTTAAATAATGAAAATGATACAAGCAGTAAAATCAAGTTGCTTTTACATACATAGTCATCATCGCTCTTATTTAGATAAAACGTCCATTGAATCCATTCATCGAAATAATGTCATTCTATTTGCTTCATGAGAAGAAGAATCCAAACTTGTTTATGGATATCTTATCACAAAAAAAGAGAACTTGACAAAAATTCCACTTTTCACTTTTTAGGTAGTGACCTTTTCATTCTTTCTAATACATAAGTTATGTCTTCATGAAAACTATCCTTGTAAGAAAATTGAGACACATATGTTTTCTGCTCACGTAGTTGCTTCAACAAGGATTCCCATTTCCTCCAAGACTTTTCAAGTCTCTCGACTTCAAAGACAGTCAGAATCTCACCAGCACGGTCCCACAAGCTACTCATTTCACTGTTTATGCAAGTTTTGTGAGTACTGCACTTGGACTTGTCGCCTTCCTGGGAACCGCTCTCTTCCACTTCGAGTTCATATTCAAAAATAACTGATGGTTGGAGAGGCTCCAGCAGATTTTGTGGTAGCTGAAGTGGCAACTTAAAGTAACATATCCGAACGGCTTTCTCCTTTAGTAAATAAATAACTAACTTGAGAGTGTCCCTTGATCCATCTTCTTTGTTTTCCAGTTTCCGAAAAGTCAACCAATGCAACAAAGTCTTAAAGCAAGCCAAATCTATTCTTATTTTTTCACGAGAACTTTCCACCTTTTGCGTAACGTACAATAAATATAAAATGTAGATACAAGCTATTTGAACAACAAGGTACAGTTCTTCCTTCAAAATATCTAAATATTCGTCTATTCTAGGAAGCTTAACAAGCGAAGGGCGTTCGAAAAATAACAAAGTAGTTTGGAAGAGTTGTTGTAGGAACCTCTCTGGTTCTAACCTTCTAGGACGACAAAGGTGAATGACTTCAAAGTTACTTTCCTTCCAGAGCTTACAGAAAGTGACGAAACTCAAGGGTTCTGACACTCCAGAGAGCAGCTGAAACAGCCAGTTGTCTATAAAGTCATGGATAAGGTTTCTCAGGTCCGAGGCAAAAGGAGACTGAACCAATGCTTCTGAATCCATTTACCAAATGGCAACAATACGGAAGTATGAAGAATTTGGTTCTAGTCGCCATACTAGTCTTTCGTTTATTGGTCATCCTTCACTTTCATACTATTCTCGAAGAACTTGCTTATCAGCACTTCATCGCTATAAAGTGTCTAAACTCCCTAAAAGTTTTGCATCTTCTCGTAAATTGAAACAGGTTAGATTTGAAAGGTAAAAAACTAGTCTTGAATTGCTTTGAGCTCTGCTGAATATCTTTTGCGACAGAGGCACTGTTCGGTACTGTTCTTGTTCTGTTTTAGAAGCAAATTTGTTAGATTCTAATCGTGTTCGTTTGTCCGTTGTGGTACCTTTCTATAACGAAGCAGATTCCATAGAAAAATTGGTAGAAGCTGTGATAGCTGCTTGCGAGGAGTCTCCTTATGCAAGTCAATGGGAGTTGATCTGTGTAGATGATGGCTCAACGGATGGAACAACGGATAAGTTGAAAAGGTAAACTTGAGACCTTGCCTTAGTTCCAACTTATGACTTGGTAGTTTTATAGACTTTGCGATAAATATCCAACTATAAAAGGCATATCATTTCGAAAAAATTTTGGCCAGACTGCAGCACTTGCAGCAGGCTTCGATATAGCATCTGGAGACCTCGTTGCAACGTTGGACGGAGACCTTCAAAATGATCCAAAAGATATCTTCCGTCTTATTGAAACTATGGACGCCGGTGATTATGATCTCGTGAGCGGTTGGCGCCATTGTCGAGAGGATGCCTTTGTACGTAGTAAATTGTCCAAAGCTGCCAATTGGCTTATAAGATGGGTAACAGGAGTACCAGTTCACGATTTGGGTTGCGCAACAAAGGTATATAAACGAGAAGTTATAAGAGACATTCAACTTTATGGTGAGATGCATCGTTTCATAGTAGTGCTCGCAATGTATGAAGGAGCTAAAATTGGAGAAAGAGAAGTTTCGCACTATCCAAGAAAGTTTGGAAAAAGTAAATATGGTCTGGATAGAATCATTCGCGTCATATGTGACTTGACTTTCTTATATTACCTCAAGGTAACTTTCGCCTGAAAATATTGTTACCAACTCAACGCTGCATTTAGAAATATCGTACCCGCCCAAGTCATTTAGTTGGTTCTTTGGCAATCCTATTCTCCGCGTTTTCACTTGGCCTTATGGTTTGTGCTTCCATCAGCAAGTTCTTAGGCAAAAGAATGTTCAGGACGAAGCTTTCAGTTTGGTTACTATTTCTGATGACTTTGCAAGTAAGAATATCATTGTTGCTTCATACAACGAAGTAATCTTTCTTAGTTAATATGGATTGTGCTTGTACTGGGCATCTTGGCAGAAGTTGTCACTAGAACGTATTATGAGTCACAAAACAAGCCAATCTATCGAGTCCGCAAATATTTCCCCGAGAAAGCCAAAATTGGATTTCAATAAAGTGACGTCGTTTGTGACAACTTCAGTAAAGTTGGAAACAGGAAAGTTCATGCTTCTTTTCCGAAACTCAAAAGTACTCTATATTTCGCGTTCCTACAGGATATCTAGAGTTTTTCGGTCATTGAACAGAATGAGTTCCCAAACAGCAGCATCGTCTGAAACAGAAAGAACCGAACGAGACACTTTTGGTACCATTCAAGTTCCAAGTACCAAATATTGGGGTGCTCAGACTCAAAGGTTCATCTTTTTGTAATTCTTTCTACTTTAAGGTTCTTATTCTTTCTAGGTCATTGTTGAATTTTGATATTTGTCGTGACACAGATCGTATGCCTAAGGAAGTCATTCACGCCTTTGGTATACTCAAGAAAGCAGCAGCCGTTGTGAATCGAACATATGGCTTGGATGCGAAAGTGGCAGATGCCATATGTTTGGCAGCTGATGAAGTTGCAAGCGGTAAATTAGACGACCACTTTCCATTGGTAGTTTGGCAAACTGGTTCCGGCACTCAATCAAACATGAACTGCAACGAAGTTATCTCTAACAGAGCCATCGAAATTTTAGGTGGAGAGTTAGGATCGAAAAAGCCAGTACATCCTAACGATCACGTCAACATGAGTCAATCTTCGAACGATACATTTCCCACAGCGATGCATATTGCTACTTGTCTAGCCATTCATCAGAAGTTGATACCTGCTTTGAAACAATTGGAAACCTCGTTGAACAACAAGGCCAAGGAATTTGCGGATATTGTGAAAATTGGACGAACTCATTTGCAGGATGCTGTTCCTCTTTCCTTCGGTCAAGAATTCTCCGGATTTGTTACTCAACTTTCGTATGCTCAAGAAAGACTTCATTCGTGCCTACCGCGGCTATATTATTTGGCTATTGGTGGAACAGCTGTAGGTACCGGTTTGAATACTCGAAAGGGCTTTGATGAGAAAGTTTGTGCTGAAATTTCCAAATATACAAAGATACCTTTTCAACCTGCTCCAAATAAGTTTGAGGCCCTCGCAGCTCATGACGCAATGGTCGAATGTAATGGAGTCTTGAACACGATAGCCTGCTCGTTGATGAAAATAGCAAATGATATTCGTTGGATGGGAAGTGGTCCAAGATGTGGTTTAGGCGAATTGATTCTCCCTGAAAACGAACCTGGCTCTTCTATTATGCCTGGAAAAGTCAATCCAACTCAATGCGAAGCTATGACTATGGTTTGTGCGCAGGTTATGGGAAACAGTGTTGCTGCTTCAGTTGGTGGTAGCAATGGTCAATTTGAACTGAACGTTTTCAAACCCATGATTGTGCGCAATACATTGCATAGTATTCGTTTATTAGCTGATGCTTGCGTATCTTTTGATTTGCATTGTATTAAGGATTTGAAGGTTAACAAAAGGTATACTTGTTATTGTTCGTTTAGTATTTCATACTGAGTATTATTCGTTATGTATAGTCGCGTTGAAGAACTAGTCAAAAACTCCTTGATGCTAGTAACCGCCCTGAATCCAGTCATTGGATATGACAATGCTGCTTTCATAGCAAAGAAAGCTCACCGAGAAGGGACGACTCTTAGAGAAGCAGCTATCCAGTCTGGTAAAATTTCACCAGAGAAATTTGATGAAGTAGTCGACCCTAAGAAAATGTTGGGTCCAAATTAAATTGTTTTGAAATAAAAGGCCGAGTTGTAGACCTTGGGAAGTTCGATGACATAATGGAACGAAACAATTCAAACAACTTATATTACGTTCAACAAGCAACAATTTTAGAGCAGAAAAGTTCAAATTCACCCGTGCAAGAAGCCTGTATGAGAGAGTTGAGGCAACTTATTTCGGTGACTCTTGAAAGTAACAAGTTAAATCTACGAAAACTGCAACAAGCAGCAAACGATTTTCGTTTATGTGCGAAGACATTCGTAAGTATAAGTCTTCTACTTTGGCAGAATCTAACAGCCATTGAGAAAATTTGTGACGTGGAGTTGCAACAGAGTTTTCTGATACAAGCTGACAACAATAGAACCCCCTAGTTTAATTCGATCCCCTATGTTCGTTTTATTTTACTTTGAAGAATGCATTCCCTTAGTATTCTTCTTACTTCAGGAACAGGGCTGTTGCTAGATTGAGAGCTACTGTAACTTGATTGGTACCAGTAATCCATAAATTTGGTTTCGAAAGAAAGATGATGTACCAAGCTTCAATGCGCATGCCAGACATGGTTTTTCACAGCACAGATACTTGTCAGATCCTTTTTGAAAAATTAAGTATCAGCGCTAGGTGTCATTGAAACGAGAACTTTTTTTAGGGTGAGGAAGAAACAGTTATAAATAAGTTTATACAATTGCAAGTATCGCAAAATCGCTTTTGACAGTCAAAACACCCGACTTGTCTCGTATCAACGCCGGTGCGGTTATTTCGTCTTTTCCTGCTAAGGTTTCCTTGTCTGATGTAACTTTAACCAAAATTCCAGTTAAAAGAATACCACAGATCATGGTCACTGCTGATCTTTCTGTTTGTCTTATATGAGAGACTACTAGTTGTCCCCATGAATATCGAACAATCTGTGAACCCGATAAATGACGCAAAAGGAAGGCTGCATAACGAATGCTATACAACTTTTTATCAGATATCAAGTCCAGTCCTACGACTTTCATTGTATCTGTTTCGGAATATGGTTTGACTTTCTTCTCATCTACAAAACCTTGAGGAAAATCACAGTTTTGAGTTTCTATCGACTCTGCGATATCTCTTTCTGAAACTGGGTCGTTATTACTCGCCATATTATCTCGTTGTTGACTGAAATCTGCGTGCTCTACATATGACATCACATTCGAACCAAATTCTTCGTCAAACTCACGAAACTTCCATTCCCTGCTGTCAATATCATCATCTTCGTCAAGTACTTGTGCTGCCTCGGGACACAATAGATTGACTAGTTCAAGTGCTGCCATTCGATACAAGTCAATTTTACAGTTTGGATACACTAAAATCAGTCTTTCTAAATCTGTCGTTGAAAGGAACAAAAAATGCGCAAATGGAGATACGACTATGACAGATTTTGGTAAAGGCATCGAAAACAAACAACTTGCTAAACCAAAAATACTGCCAACGTGACCAAAAGGTGAGGTAGTTTCGTTACGCTCAAAAGTTTCCACACTTGCTCTGCTATATGCAATCGTGTCGTCATCAACAGTCCTCAGGTGTACCAAACCCCTAAGTAAAACGAACACACCAGGAGAAACAATTCCGAGGGATAAGATTTTGATACCGATTCCAAACACTCGAAGTTTTCCCAACGAAATAACGTCATCTTGAAAATGACTGTCTGGTGCATTTCGAACAAATAGCAAGTCCCCAACAACCTTTGAAACAACGCGTGAAATACAAAGTCTTACAAAACCAATGACACAAACCTCTCGGGCTTTCGTTTGCGCAAACCGTATCGGTATTTTGGTTAATCGTCTTTGTCTCATATTCGTCTCATTAACCAAGAACGAAAATTCCGCTTCGTCCAACTCGCCTGATTCATACAGCTTCTCTATAATATGTATCCTGTGTGCCAATATTGCTGAAACAGCAGTTCGAGTTTGGATAACACGGAGAATTTCTGGTGACGAAATTTCAATACCTCTCAAATATGATATACAAAGACGAACTTCACGTTCTACTTCCGCAACTACTGAGCCTCCGATATCAACGTGTCGTTTTACAAAGATCAATGATGACCATAAGGAAGCTATAATACTGCATCCAATACTATATCTCCTATAAACCAAAAGTGTTAAGTTCCATATTACAATCCTGTTCTACAACTACCTATAAAGAAATCTTCGTGAAACAAATCTGGTAAACGAACTTCTGCCAAAGAGCTCAATAAAAAAACGTTCCAGTTTAGAAAGACCCCATCCATATTTCTCTAAATCAACGAAAACGTGCAAAGGTAGGGAAAGTGTATCCAGGCCTTTATCAATGGCAGCACGTAAAGTACGATATGCATTTGCACTTATAAAACCACGTAAGCGTTGTTGTGAAACTTGGCTTCGAAGGGCTCTCAAGACTCGTTTTCTTATTTCAAAGGAGAAACCCTCTCCTTCATAAACAGCAGACTTATTCAATCCTGGTTCCAATCTCTGCACACTGGAAAGAGCAATACTTTCCGTTTCTTCCGACTCTAAATGATGCAATTCAATAAGCCGATTTACTGCAGGAGTCTTTCTTCCAAGGCGTTTAGTTTCTTCCAGAAGAGAAAGCCTCGGAGATAAATTATTATTCGTGATATACTGTCTCTCGGACGAAGGAATTACATACGAATGCTCCTTCTTTGTTACATCCGCATATGAGTCCTTTCCAATATTTACAGACTTATCAGTATCAACTTCAGGAGTATTTGAGATCGACTCTAATTCCTCGATACTAGGGTTTTCTTCCGAAGGCAAATGACGTGTAACAGTGTTACTTTCCATACGACTATTATATTCATTCAAATGCTTCAAAGTGTGCTTCAACTTTTTCTCGTCATTTGCAACCTCAGGATCCACAAAAACTCTCACAAAGGTCCAATCAGCTCCAGAATAACGGCTAGAGTTGCTTAGGCTATGAAACATATTCCAATCACTATCAATGACTTTCCTCTTTGCCTGTTCAAAAAGGGCCAAACGTGCATCCGAGAGCTTTAAAAGGCCAAGTTTCTCACAAACAAGGCGATATGTTGAACCATTTACAACAAGAGACAGTAATACAATGCCGGAAGTCCAAACTGACACGCGGGGAACGATGTTTCCTGGAAGTTTGAAGAGATATGACTGATGAGTCACAATTTGGGCTAAAATCAACGCAACCGCGCCACGCAAACCACTGAATGATACTAATGAGAGTTCTCTCCATCCTGGTTTGTATCCCGTATGCATCAAAATAGGACTCAATGAAGCAATTCCCAAAGCACGAAGAACGTTCAGCAATAAATAAGACACAACAATATAAGCAATATCTCGTCCAGACAGTCCATCACTCCAATAGGCTATCATGTTGACTACGGACAGAAAACCACTATAGAAGAATACAATCGTATTTGCCACAAAGGCCAAAACCTCCCAAAAGTAGGAAAGACCTTTTAAAGCTTCAGCACTAAAACGCGACAATCGATCGGCAGCAAATAAAAGTCCTGAAGTGACGACAGCAATAGCCCCTGAAACGCCAGCTGGACCTTGTGCAATATAGAATGAAAGAAATGAAACAACGATAGTCCTAAAGATAACATTCGAAAATTTCAAAAGCAAGCGAGAACTAATACTTACGTAGAAATTTCGACTTCAGGATCTTTGAAAACAAATCGAATGATGAAAATTGCAGTTGCTGCAGTGGCTAATCCGACGCCAAAACCACCAAGAGACTCCTTAATAATATCAACAACGATTACACCAATACCACTGCTTGTTCCAGGTTGCATCTTCTTCATGAATAAATAAAACAATGTGTATGCTGAACCGTCGTTGAAGAGAGATTCTCCTTCGATCAAGGTTCGAAGAGAAGGTGATGCACCGCTTTCCTTGAGCAAAGAAACACAAGCTACTGGGTCCGTCGCTGCAAGAAGCGCGCCAAACATTATTCCAGCGTCTATGGTCCAGTTGATATCCAAAACATACACAGTCAACACAGCTAGTAGAATGGTATCCAAAACCACTAAAACAAACGCAAGCAGTAGAACATCCCATACTTGTCTTTGAAATACAAACCAGTCAATCTTGAGAGCTCCCTCAAATATTAAGGGCGGAAGAAACACAAACAGCAAAACTTCAGGTGGATTTATAGAAAGCCAATATGCTGCACTTGCACTCAATTCAGCCAAGTCCAAATAACAACCAGCAACCCCTAATACTCCGCCTGCAACCAGAATGACAACTGTGTAGGGTAAAGGAAAGTGCGTGAGTTCTAAAAGGGTTTTCGCAACTAGACCAACTGCAACCGCGAGTGCAGGAAACAATATGACCATGAAAGGAGAACCCGTTTCGGACGATAAAGCTGAACAGACAGCAAATATTTCGGAAACTCCTGACATGGCATCTACAATGCTGCGACTGGTAGATTGAATGAATATTTGGAAAATTGAAGTTCTTAGTTACTGGGGATTACCTTTTTTAGTAAAATTGGCAATAAAGAGAGAAGTGACTGTTCTCCGGCTATGCCAATAAAGAAGAAAAAATGAAACGGATATAACTCCTTTTTCTTGTTAACTAAAGAACTAATAAGTACCTTGTGGGCTTGAGCACAGTAAAGTTGATATATAAGAAATTTACTGCACTTTTTGTCGGTATACTGTTGTTTTGGCCATTATCCGCTGAGTGAAACACACACTTTTTCCCAAGGCTGCTCAGTCGGGAGGGTGACTAAACTTTAGAATCGTTGTTTCCTGTTCTGTCTCTATATGAGCCAAAACAGCTTGAAGTGATACTGCTTTGGAATTGTGCACAACTATTCGAGATGTTTACAAAGTTCGAAAACCCTATTATTTTAGGTCTAAGATAACATCGAATAACTGGGTCCCAGTTGAATACTCTGTTTTGAATCGTGAGAAATATAAGCTGAGATCGATGTTATTTGGCAATAATAACCTCTTAGAGAAATGTAAACCACGGCTAAGCGCTGCAGAAGAAATTGAGGTATTGATTTCCTTGATGAGAATTTTAGTTTCTTCTAGTGACAGGCACATTCTGCCAGGGTATGCCCTTTTGAAGATATTCAAGTTGTTCAAGTTTTACAATAGAAAGGTATAAAATTTGAAAGACTATTTTGGCAAGAAGCACGAAGATATTACTGGTACTCACCAGACCAAATTAAACCCCACTGTTCTGTCTCTATTGAAATATTCCTAAAAGTAATGTTGGCGCTATACCGAGAGCAAATTTTCAAGTGACTGGGATAACTAGCCAATCCAAACTAGGGAAAGCCAACAGTCCATATTGCTCATTCATAACAACAAAGTCTTGGCATTGTCAATCAGGACTGCAATAGATAGCATTTGAGTAATTAGAACCGAGTATTGTGGAATTATAGGGTTTATTAGGGTTTACACAGCGAAGGTCGTTTTTCGCATAGTGAGCCTTTGGCACTCCATGAGTGAGTCCAAAAAGTTATTGAATAGGCATCTGGATATTTCTTGAGAATCTTTGCTAGACATAACTCTTCGTCCGGATTCGAGCTTTCTTTGGAGAAGTCACAAACTTTCTTAATCTCCTGTGGTTCCCAAACCCAGCTGTAAGGGTACAAAACTCCTTTTGGTTCTAGGCGAACTTCTTGACAAGGAAACAACTCGTCGAGATGTGAAGACTCTCCGCCAGTATCCAAACTTTTACTTCGATTGCTCGCGTCTTTGAACTCTGTGTTGTTGTGAATCCTGCACCAATCTTGATATGCCTCCTTTAAAACAAATGAACCACTGAAGTTAGTCTCAGTTCCCCGAAATCCGAGGAAGTGTCGATCTATAACTTTTCTTACACATAAAAGCCAAAAGGGGTGTCCAGGAACACTTGCCATAATAGCGTTTGGGATAGCGTCGTCAAGACGAAAGTTATTCTCCATCATTCCGAGAACAACGCATTTGTTTTCAAGAAGAGTGTCAAAGCGTCTAAGAGCACGAAAGTCTAAGTCAACATAGACACCACCATATGAATACATATAAAGGAATCTAGATATATCTGCACGTGCAATATTTACTGGCAGACTGTCGTATATATCAATTAACCAAGGAAACTGTCGCAGAACAAGTTTTCTGTTAGTGTGGTCTGTCCATAAAATATATCTCCAGTTTGGATGCAGCTCTTTCCAACTTTGTATCCATCTTTTATATCTTGCTGGTACCTCGTTATTTTTCCAACTTTGATGGATTATATTTGGTATCCGAATAGGACTGCTCTTCGTTTCAGAGAAGGAGAGTAGGTCAGTGCCTCCTCTGTAAGAAAACGTTGGCTCTAAGGAAAATGAAGAGAAGACCCATAGAACAAGAAAAAACGCAATGCAAGTATGCAGAAACTTTGAGAACTTGGAGTTGGCCTTCCAAGGCTCTTTTCCTTGGAAACCACTCTTTGACATATCAGCTGGGTAGAACAGACTTTCAAAGCGAAACAGGGCGCCAAAAATCAAAATTTCTTGGGACCGAAACAGGGACACGAAAATTCTATATTGCCCATCAACAGTCGTTGAAAACATCAAATATTTTTGAATATTGTTGAATTTCTTCCTTAATAAATTTGCAACCAAGTCCATGAAAAGACTCTGTTTGTTGTGATACTACATCTTTATAGACCATGAGTGCCACATATCGTTTATCGAAACTGTGACACTCGCAAATTCTTTCCAAGAATACTGTTCTCAGATGTCATTTTTACAACAAACATAAATAGAAGATGACCTGGTGACATTGTTCGAAAATGTAGTACAATGCTAGTCACATACGAAATACGAAAGATTGAACGACTTTGTCTTTGAGTCAGAAACTTGAGATAACTTGCTGCATTTTGTATCTTGGAGATTTCTTATCTGGCTTAGAGATAAACTTATTTGAATCATAATTTAATCTCGATGGCATCCTGGAACTGACAAACGGGATCCAGTCGACTTGTCAAAGTTAAATGGTTTGAGCAAAAACGTTTATTCTCCAATAACGCATATGTATTGTCAATTGGACATATCCATGCTTGTTGGCAACTCTGAAACGCTATGAAACTCTTCTTTGCTTGGATCCAAGGGCGACTTTGATGTAGAAGATCTCCGTCCCATACCGACTTCCTCATCATCAACTTCATTAAATAAATACTCCCTCTGATATTCATGAAGAAACTGAGTCGAGCGTTTTGCATCGACAAACAAAGAATACGACTTCTTGACATCTTCGGTTTCGACCTGCGTTGATCTTCGTTTTGCACATATCAGTGCAGCAGATGTAATAGTATACATTGCATATCGGAGAGAGGTTTCCATACCAATGGTAGTCAGCAAACTAAGAGCGTCATCTGTCAAATTAACGTCTTCTTCCTCACACCTTATTTGGATGATCTGCTTCAATTCTTTCTCCGAATAGGGCTTTGTAGCAATGATAAGGAGCCGATCCAAAAGGTCGATAGGAATGCCATGTGGCGCTCGATAATTAGTGCCTCTGATACGAGTAAAACCTCTGTTAGTAGCCATGACTAAAACAGGTGCCATTTCTGATTCTAGCGCTCGGCTAAGAAATGCGAAGCACTCAATATCCAGCATATGTACTTCATCAATAAACAATACCCCGGGAACTAGTTCGGCTTTACCCTGCTCAATCCAATCTGTAATTCTCTCATCTATTTGTTCGCGTATTTCGTTTTTGATCTCACCAGTATCACCAGAAAATAGAGCAAGAAATCCTTGTTGACGAGAGTTAATAACATCTATCTCATGCAACGTCACTTGATGCACAACTTCCTTCATTCTTTGAATCTCTCCCTCTGGACATTGTACAATACGGGTCGCCGAACCCATAGCATCGTAGTCTCGACTTTTCGAAAAAGAATGGCCTAACTTTGTCACCTTTCCCGTTGACTTATCGATAGAAATAACATCACCTGCTGACACATTTTCACGAGCAAGTGAATCGATCATTTTGTTTCCGAGTTCATACACTGTTTCCATGTCTGTAGTTTTCAAAATGATCTTCCCACTTTTCTTTCCCGTCATAGGACCTGAACCTACTTGGCGATCTACTTGAATCTCCACAACTTCTCCTTCAATAATTTCTACCTCCTCTTTCATTCGAACTCCAATACTTCGACGAAAAGCCTGGTTGAGTGCTTCTGTTTTCGAAAGTTCAAGCGAAAACAGTTCACTTCCAGCTATCTTCGTAAAAGGAGTTTCCGAGCCAAGAGCTTGTGCCATTCCCATTGCTAGCGCAGTTTTACCTGTTCCAGGTTGACCGGCAATAAGCACAGCTCTACCCGCTATTCGTCCTTCCCTAATCATCTGTACAATAATACCAGCAGCCTTGCGGGCTTGAAGTTGTCCGACCATCCCTTGAGAAACTTCTTTCGGCTCCAGAAGGTCATTTAAACCCAGTCCGCGTATGTGTGAGTGAGCACCTATTCGTTCCACCCTCGTGAAGTCTCTTATTTCCTCGAACTTTGTTGAAAGTGATGAGAACTTATCCATAAAATTTAATTCTGTATACTGCAGCCTACTTCAAATGTCAATCGTTGGAGTCCAACAGAGCATGGAATAGTCATCTTATTCTTTTTTCCTTATTTATATGACAGGAGAACTATCATCGTTTTATATAATTAGAATCCTAATTTGAAATAAACAGATTGACTTTTCGTTTTGAAAAAACTCTGTCGGAGTTGTTATAGGATGACATGATCAAGAACATAATAATAGACCAGAAGTAGTTAGATACTATAGTGGCATGAAGTAGGCTTTAACGTGGAAAAGAATAATTAGCATGAAACAAACAACAGTTAAAAAGTTTATTTGTCCAGAGTCTACGTCGACTCACAATAAGATTTTTCAACTTCAACAGGAAAATTTTAAAATCATGAAGTAAGCGTTTCACAACGAATACTCCTTGACTCTTACATATTAGGCGATGGAGCAGTTTCGCTAGTGCCAAGGGATGACCCTGACTGGTTGTCACTTTGAAAACTTGCACGACAGGACACTACTATAAGATTAGTTATGAAAAGCAAGTTTGTTCAGTACAAACCTAAGCTTCTCTCAAACTTTCGGCACCGATCAAATAGATAAAGCTGGCTTGATTGTCGGTCAAGACAGGCACTGTAGTCTTCAAACTCCTTTGGACACGTTGCGTTTAACTCCTTCAGTAATTGTAAAACACAATTCGTCACTTTTTCTCCCTTTCATGTTTTAGCTTAAACTTTGCGAATAAATGGAAATATAAGACCACAACCTCACGTAAACACTCTTCAGGATTATCCTCCTTACTTTTACATTCCAAAAAAGCTCGATTCTCTTTAGCGCAACGTCTTCCTAGAGTTCCATGAACTCTTAAAAAATAGACAAGCGAAAAAAAAGTAAACGAACCAATTTCTCTTGCTGCAGCGTACAGAACCGACGAGGTAGTCAACGGTCTTTCATCCGTACTCGACATAACCAAGTAATTATTCGGCACAATTTCATGGCAAACTTTGAAACCACTTGCCAATATTTGATAGCCTCCGGAACTTCCATAGAGCAGTTGTTAAATAGTTGGAAAGAATATGGGGTGAAACAGTGGGAGATTGCAAGTGTGCTATGGGTTTTTTCAGTTTTGAATTCAGAATGTAAAAGAAGCAACGTTCAAGTTTCTTCAGATTGCGACTGTGACAGGTTGGAAAGGCAAATTGAAAAAGTAATAGCACAAGGACAAAAAGATAACTATTTCAGTGAAGAGTGTCTAAAAGAATGCCTCGAAATGGAAAGTCTAGAGAGCAATGGACTTCTCTCCTCTTCCACTCAATGGACTAGAAGAGCAATACGCACGAATACAAGATTGTTTTATACACAGGAGAAATTTAACCTTTTACGAGAAGAAACGGAAGGATTTGCCAAACTTATTACAGACCTTTTAGGGTCACATAGATCTCGGGATTCGACAACAAAACAACATACACGCCTTGTTTCTTTGGTGGGTTGTTTTGATCTTGATCCCAATAGAGTCGTAGACCTTATCTGGAACGCTAGCGCATACTGTAACGAAAAATGTGGAGAATTGTTATCATTAATGTCCACATTTCGCTCAGACTATATTTCGCAGATTCTTGGATTCAAATTTCAAAACTGCCAGTGGAACAGGAAAAGTCTGTGTACAGAGACAGAAGAGTCTGTTAACTTTGATTCAACGTTTTCTCCTATATTGGCAGAAAACTCTACTGTACCTTATTCGGAGCTTGGTCCTCTCATCGAAGTCGCAGCGGAAGCTTTGAGCCGTCAGTTGATTCGTCTCTGTGATATCTGGCCACACTTATCACCTGAAGACTCTGTAATTTTCACTAGATTGATAGAATTTGCTAACGAGGTTGACAAAACCACTGCAGAGTTTGGTGTTGTAAGTTTATCTGGAGGAGAAAGCAGCTTAGGTTCCCGAGTCAGTCGAACGGAACAGCCTTTTAAGACATATGAAGACTTTGAGCAAGGCCCATTTTCCGAAGGACTTTTCTCGAAGATTGAACTCATTTGTGCTCTATTAGAACGAGGCTCTTGGAACATTGTTGTTGATTGCATGAAGATACTGTCAGATTCTGGTCAAAAAAATTTATCGGACTTTGGACAACAATTGTGTTCCCATCCTCGTTATCGAACTGTCCTCGTAGCGATTGCTGAGCAAGTCTTAGAAAAATTCCTAGGCAAAACGCTAAACCTAAGCTTGAGTTGTCCATCTTCAGCTAATAACTATTTTCTAAAAATGAAAGAAGAGAAGTTGTTGATGTTATTCGGATTTCAAGGTTTCGAGGACTTGCTTCACAAGGAAGTGAAAGGCGCAGAACAGAAACATCATGCACTAGTTTATATATTGCTTTCACTTGGTCCGTATATCAAACAGAGTTGTCGGTGTCTGTTCCTTTTGTGTCGTTTTGTACAAAAGCAACTTAACGAAAGTGATGGAGTTAGAAATCTTGGGTTAAGACTCCTGGTAGAAGTTATATTTCCCGCAATGAGCTGTATAAAGGGGAATCCTGCGCTTTCTATTGAATTGTGGAGAACGATGTGTCTTCTTCGCTTTGATGAACGTTACCAAATTTATTATTTGGTAAAGCATTCTATAAGACAGGAGTACAGTCTTGTAAGAAGATCGAATTCCTGGACAAGTTTTGAGACGAGAAGGGTTTTGCGACGTCTTGCGAAAGAAAATGTCAAACAATTTGGGCGTTGGTTAGGGAAGATTTGCAATGGTATGATATATTCGTTGCGACAGTATACTTTTTACTAAAGTACACAAAAGGAAATCCACTTATCGCTGCGGAATGTATACTGGAACAAGTTCAAAGCTATGAAAACTTGATTCCCGTCTTAATTGATGCATTGAAGTATATGACACCGTTGACTTTTGATATTATCATGTATAGCTGTCTTGAGCAGTTAGATACTTGTAACAAGGACAAAATCAAGTCTGACGGAATGAATCTCTCTCAGTGGTATGTAAGGATGAATATGATTTGATTTGACTAATATTTTTACAAGGTATTATGGTCTTTGTATTTTTATTTCTGGTCTTATAAGAAAGTACTTTGCATTCGTTGATTGCCGAGGTCTATTTCATTTTATCTTTAATAAATTGGAGGAAGGAGATTCTGTGTATGTGTTTCTCCTTTTGGAAATCCTGAGTAGAGTGAGCGGAGGTGGAAATACGGAGCATTTGAGTGATTCCCAAATGTCTTCGTTAGGCGGAGGTCCTTTATTACGTGAAATTGTAGCGTCTGCTTTGTCTTCCTCTTTGCCAGAGACGAAGAAAGTATCACGCAAAGCTGCAGAGATGATAAAAAATTTAGTCAATTCAGAAGGACTTGTTGCCGATTTGGCTATTTTGGTAGCTCAACAGAAAGAATCTATATTATTCGATTCAGTCCATCGAGAAATTCCTCTGAGAATGATTTGCAATATCTTTGATAAGTGTCAAGAAACTCTAATCCTTTATACGGACCTGATTTTGGGAGAAGACAAGTGTTCTCACATAGGTGGTGATAGTGACGATGTCGAAAGTCGCTCTGAATCCCACACAAACGGAAAGCCAGATACGTTGAATTTTCCATCCTTTCAGTCTCTTGTAGTGGATTACCATATACCTTATGTTTCTGCGTTTCTTTTTATGCGTCCGTATCTTGTATTTGAAAACATCTTTAATATGTCACCAGATACTTCTAATTTATCAAGGGAACCGTTCCATATCAGCTGCCTAACAAAAGTATTTCCAGACAGTATGTGGGAGGTAAGTCGAAAATATATAAGGGGCCGTAGAAATCTTGAAATTCTTTTTAGTCGATAAGTCCCGAACTCTTTGTTGCATTTTGGACACTTAAACTTTATGACATTCATGTTCCAAAAGATTCCTATTTGATGGAGTTACAAAGACTACGTTCTATGGTGTATGATGATCAAGTTACTGAGAATGACATACACTCCTTGGTTCGTAATGTCAAGGAAAGTCGAAGACATCGACAAGCTGGCAGAAAGTTAGAAGAGACTCTTTCCCTTTTGGAGGAAGAAATGCGGGTTCATGAGAGCCACTATCAGCGGATACAAAGTTTGTTATGTGAAAGGAAATCCTTTTTTTTCACACAAATCTCAAATGCAAAAAACTGGTCTATCGTCTTTTTACAAATTTGTTTGATACCTCGCTGCATCTCAAGCTTCAGTGATGCAGCTTTTTGCTCAAAGTTTCTTGAGGTTCTTTTGGATTTAGATCCTCCTGGTCTACGGATTCTTCCACTTTTTCATTATCTGCTATTAAATATTGGTGAGATATCACAATGTTTAACCGAGGTAAGGGAGCCTGTTTTATTCAATTTGAGTATGGAGTTGATCATATGAAGGCTGAAGCCACGAGGTTTGGCAATTTTGTCGCGGAAGTTTTGAAAATACTGAATGAATGGTGGATGAATGAAAACAAGTATAATGCAGAGTGCCATAAACGGTTAGCATTTTCCTTAGAGGTAAATGAAGAACAGGGTAGTGGTATTAAGTATTCGGAGTTTGCAACTTGGAATCGGGAGGTCCATTCAGTTATGACCAAGGTGAGTCGAAAGACTTGTTCCGTAGCTGCTTAACATACTTTATATTAGAGCATGTTGTCCAATTTAGACAGCGACAACTATTTGGACATTCGCAATTCTATTGAAATCCTATCTCGTGTGATAAAATACTTTCCCCGGATAGAAAGTCATGGACTTCTGATTCAGAGAAAGCTTCAAGAAGTTATTGAGAATAAGAATGAAACTTTTAGGGTTGTAGCCTCCCGATATTTGTCCTTGCTACAGAATGAACGAGGGAATTGGATATCACATGCCGAAGTAGATCCTATCGACTCCGTGAAATTGAAGGGCGACTTGTTAGATACCAATTTCCTACATAGTTTTCGACATTTGTACAATTCTGAAGTCTCAACAATGTTTTCGCAAAAGTCAGAGCCAACTCAAATGACTCCAGAAGAGATGGAAGAAATGCACATAGATGAACAAATTGAGAAACAGAACACTCAGATTACTGTTGAGCAAGACTCCTCTTCCGCTATGCCTGAGCAATCTGTGTATGATGAAGAATTGCAGGTTGCTTCTACGCATCTTGAAGATCCGAAGACAATGAGTATTCTTGAAGTGAACGAAAAAATGGATTCATCTCATATAACGGATCCAACCCATGCTGAATTAGCACGTATCCAGGCAGCAGTTGCAGAGAAACGACAGCTTTTGCAAAGAGAACGAGAAAAGAGAAACCGTTTACCAGAACAAAATGCGAAGGAAGAACTGTCTTTGAAGAACGCTACAAAAGAAACTCCTGAACCTGGTGAAATAACAAAGGGCAGTAGTCGTTCAGTTTACAAGAAAGAACCATCTTCAAGTAGAGACAGTAGTGACGACCTGGAAGCTCGCAAAAGAAGACGTGGCCTTGTCGAGGAGGAAGGAGCTAATGCCTCAGATACAAATAGACGTAACAAAAGAGAACGAACAGATGCAGTTACGTCTTCTAGAAACGATATTATGAATGCCTCTCGTGCAAAAGATACCTTGAGCTCCAGCCGTTCTTATTCTCCAGGTTCCCGTACCTATTCCGGTGCTATTGGAGATTCCAACCGGAACAGAAATTCAAGATCTTCATACGTTAGCCAAGAACGCGTGTTTCGAGAGGGTGAGAGTTCAAACAGAGTTCGTCGTCCATCTGTTTCGGAACAACGAGAAAAGAAAGCTGAGGATCCTGACAATAGAGAAGCATACAGTTCCACCCGTATGAGTAGTCGCTCACGCAAGAGTAGAAAATAAGTATTTCTAGTAATTTGACATTGCATTTTTTTCTGGAATGCTGATAGTGATTATTGCAGTTACGTTGAAACTCACTGGATGGACGATGGATGGATGCTACTTCTGAGATCTCGTAGCATCACAGTTTCAAAAAGATCTTTGAGTTTCCTGTCTTTAAAGAGAGAAAACTATGGGCAAGAACGATTGCAATAAATGTTGCGCATATTTCCAAGGCAATGAACTTCTTTACACATAGGTTAGGCAGATTGCTCAACCTCGACGAATGAATATTTTACTCTATGCTGAAAAAATCTTCAAGTATACAACCGTCCACATAGTATTGAAATTAACACAAAGGTATCCCACGATAATTATTTGATGGATATGCATTTCAAGAGTGCTAAAGAGCGTCTCTTAGAACATTCTCGTGCGTAAGTATAAAGTTGACTCCACAACAGTTATCTCACTTTCCACATCGTCAATTGGATGTATATTCAAAAATCCAAAGAAATATCTTTATTAAAAATAAACAATTAGATATCTTTGTGCTCAGTCTCCTTTCTCAAGAACACTGCGCCTCCGGTCACATCCGTTGTTTGTGGAACGACCCCAGCACTGTCCTGTTCGAACTCTTGAAATGCAACTGAGTCAAGATTTCGTACCGTTGGAACTGCTACATTTGATAAAAGAGGAACGCATGTTGAACCTGGCGTATATGAACCATCACCCAAAAAATTGTCCATACCAGGAAACCAACTAGGTTTCGCATCATCTTGATGACTTCCATTAAGCTCTGGCAAACTCTTAGGCGGACCACTCTCTATCTGTGAAACTCCAATTCGTCCCACATTTACATTTGGAATAATCGGTGGAAGTTTTGGAGTTTTCGATGCAGGTGGAACCGCAAAAAGTCGGTCTTGACTTTCCTGGAATGCGACGGAGTTGAGTGGCAGAAAAGGTAGTGAAACAGGTGGCACATGCAACATTGTACAGTTGCCAAACTGCTGATGTTGTTGTTGAACGTTGATATCCCCATTTAAAGGTATAAAATTTGTCCTTCCATCTGCAAATTCACCAGAAAATTTTTGTAAAGGCAAATGGTCGAGAACAGGAAAGCTCACGTTAGCTGTTTGACTAGAAAACTGTCCCTGTTGGATTCGACTCATCTCCTGTATAGTATTCTTCAATGACATATTTTCGACCTGCAACTCTTTTACAATTTCTAGGGCTCTCGTCAATATTTCTGCTTTCTTTCTTGGATGACTTCCATCAGCTCTCGGAGGAAGTGCTTCGTTCAGTCTCTGAAACATCTGGTTGATTTTCTCTCTGCAACGTTGTGTGTGTGCGTTATGATTCTCACGTTGTAGGGATCTTCTTCTTTGCACAACAGACGTCTTATCGGGCAAGTCCAACGACTGACCATCCTGAGAATCCGAAATAATACCTTCACCTCGCCCAGGAGAGCTTAAAGAATGGAAGAGTGTTTTCACGTATTTTGAAGAAACTTTGTCGTTCTCCTCTTCCGTAGGTATCCTTTCTAGGGATGCACCTGGATATGCTTGCTCTACCTTAGCCTTATCACCCCCGGAGACCTGCATACTTGTGACCAAAAGGCTTTCTTCTTCGGATACAAGCCTAGGCTGATCTGTTTCTCTATTGTCTTTACCGTTGACTGGATCCGCTGAACCACTATGATATTCCCTTTGTTCAACCGTGGTCGGATAACGGTGGTCTGAAACATGAGGCTGCATAGTTGCACCGATACCAAAGAGCTATCGGGGAGGCAATACGCTATCTTTTGATTTAAAATCCTGTAGGCCTAGAATAGTTTGAAGATAGTAGTCGCCACACCGCAACTATGAACTACTTTCAAAAGCTTTCAATACCATGAAAGCCAGATTTTAAGGCTTTGGGGAGGAGGTTACGAACTATTGTAAGCTATTCTTGTGTGTAAGTCTGAAACGATTCCCACAGGAGGTATGTAACTTGTAAGGCAACGACCGGTTGCTCAGGCAAAAGTAGTATCTGGCCAGGAGAAATCGAGAGGAATTGAAAAACAGTTGCAAGGGGATCGATGTTCCGTGGTTAGGACTTTAGGACTCGTCCTCAATTAGGAGTCCAATGGTCATGTCGACGGGAAAGGGGAAGGGGGGATTCACAAATCAGTGAAGAATCTTTCAAGGGGGGAATGAATGTCAATTTGAAACAAAGTTGCAAGAAAGAGAGCAAGTAGTGAAATAAATGTTCACTCTTTCAGGATAGAATGGAAGGCCCTATTCTGATACTGAAACTTTAACAAATTGTAAAGGTGCTTGCTTTTCAATTACTATTACTTTAAGGCCCAAATTCAAGAAACTCTTCTGTCCGTAGTACATGAAGACCAATATGTGTTTCTGAAAGAAAGCTTTTTAAGTAACTCAGAATTGGTATCTTAAATGGTCAATTACGATATAGAATAGATTCTGGTCAGTAATTGCGGTTTTCTTTTGCCCTTCATGATAAGAAATAAGCTCTTCAGTCAAATCAAACAAGCCGTACATTCAAGATCAACTAAAAATGAATGTTTCCTCAAATTCCGTCTACTGACTCAGTAGCTTTCTTTTGTACTAACCTTATATAGTCCATTGAGCAAAATTGCTAGTACAAAGAGACCAGTCACATATAAATAATAGGAACTCGAGCAACCTTTAATAAAGGAGTTATGAATGTTGTTTCAAAGTCTAGGTCCATCAGTAGATAGTATATCGAGGCTTGAAAGGCAGTTTCCTCGCGTCCCTTAATAGGCTGAGCATATGAGAACTTTTGTTCGAAATGGCTTCATATGGGTCTCGCAAATTAATGTTTTTGAGCTCGCTTTCCTTCAATCCAATGTAAGCGAATCTGTTTATAGTCAATATATCTTCATCGAGATATCATAACGATACCGTAAATGCGGCTGTTACTCTGAGACTAGCTGGAAAGCTTCTATTGTAGGATGCAGAACACAGGTACAAATGTTAAAGTGATGAAAAGTAGGTAAACTATCAGATGTTTAGCTGAATTTTCTAGAGCAGACAGACAGTAACGTAAAAGTTTCCACCTCGTCATGGGAGGTCAGACCTAATCTTTGACGAGGATGATATGTTCAAAGTTATCTTAAGACGAAGTACTAGTGACTGTTGCAGTGAACGCCAGGGAATGAAGTTGGACGTAAGAGGTTCTATTTGTTTACTCCTGATGAAACATCCTAGATAGTATTGAGCTACTTAAATGAGAACAATAAATGTTATCAAGAAGCTAATACTATAGAATAAGCTACCTGGCTATGCCAAGTTATTGTATGAAAATAAAGAGGGAAATTAATTATCATTTCTGCTATTGAACAGTCCAGCTAGAGTACAAAAGAATATCTTTTGTTTCAGTTGTGTGCAGATTTTTATTTGTGTAGCTTATCCGTACTAGTGGTTTCAACATGCAAAGCTTTTTCATACTCAACACCAAATCAATAATTCCCAGTCTCATGCACGGAGTCAGAAGTTATGCAGAACCCCCAGAGGAAGATAGCGCCAGGTTTATAAGTTTAGCAAAAGAGGCCTTGGAAACGTGTAAACAGAGAGATTTCTCTTCTCAGGTGGATATTCATTTGAAAACCAAAGTTTCTTATTTATTTTTTTCAAGGCTTTGTCTCTTGTCAATCGAGTTCTCGAGTTGAATCCCGACGAGTACAGCCTGTGGAATTACCACAAGAGATTTGTTCTCAATGAGATAGAGAAAATAATGAATTATGAACCTGCCTCGTTTCAGGAAGCTGCTGAGCAACTGTTTGATTCAGAATTTGAGTTGACACAGCGAGCTTTATACAGACATCCTAAAGCTTATTCGGCTTGGCAGCATCGTATTTTTCTTCTGAAAACTGCTAAATATCATCTTCCCTCTAAAATATATGAGGGGTATTTCAAAAAGGAACTTGAAATTTGCGCCAAGTTACTTGACTTGGATGATCGAAACTTCCACGGATGGGCCCATAGAATGCGAGTTGGAGACATAAGAGGCTTACAACCTTCCAGAGAAGAACTTCAATTTGTAACGGAACGTATTTATGGCAATTTCTCCAACTACTCTGCATGGCATCACAGAAGTCGAATTCTTCCAATTTTGTTTAAGGATCAACGAGATCAATACTATCTGGCAGTTCAGGAGGATCTTGAATTAGTGAAGCAAGCAATTTTTACGGAGCCAGAAGACCAAAGTGCTTGGTTCTATTTCCGTTGGTTATTAAGAGGAGCGCCAAGCTATCAAACGACTGTTAGTGTTTTAGATATAGATAACGAAATTTTAAAAAAGGAGTTGTGCATTTTGGAAGAACTTCTTACACTGGAACCGAAATGCAAATGGGCGTTATTAACGAAGGTGAGTTATTGCTTTTTCTCAATCAAGAAAATATAAGTTGTCCAGTTTTACCTTTTACAGATTTTTGGTGACTTTGATAACGCAGAGACGGTTTTGACAACATTGCAGAAATTGGTTGGTTAAATAATTTTTTCGTTATTGTTCTAGTTACTTTTGTAGGATCCTTTAAGGAATGGTTATTATATGTACCTGAAAGAGAAAATGAGACGATCAAGTTGAAAGAGCCATCGACAATTTTTTTAACAAAATTTTTTTCAATTATCATTATTGTATTCAAGTTATATTAGTAAAGTTGACTGTCTCCTTTGAGTTTCCTATAGTGGATGCTGTACCGGAGGCGAATGCCGTTAGTGATGAAAATTTTCTGTATAATTCAATCTGCAGTCATTCGAAGTGTCAACATTCAGAGTTGGTAAGGCTTCTCTGCATTCACATTGATATATATATATATATATATATATATATATATATCTATTTGCCAACGCAAACAAAAAGAATTGCCTTTTCAAACATCTTATATATTAACTCTGTTCCGACGCGCTGAATTAAATAAACCGTTAAAAGGGACTCGGGGACTTGTCAAAAAGGCCTGCACTCAGTACTCGATGGTGAGTAAAGAATTTATTTCAAGGAAGGATTCCAGACCTTTCGCTGCAACCGAACCTTATGCTATTCTATTCTCTACTGGCCTTGAGAGAAATGCTCTTGAACAGTAAATATTCGCGTATAAAAATAAAGTCGAGTATATTTTTTGAACAAGGTAAATCGTCTTCTTCAGTTTCAGGTTCAAGTTAGGGTTAAACCACATTATTTGTAATCTTCTACTGTGCAACTACATTTCTTTCACATAAGCTTCAGTTATACAAATATCAACGCAGAAGTTTCGAAGAAAACCCAATAAAGTTCTCCAGAAAAACTACTTCTATACTTCAAAGATGCGGATGGCAGTTTTGTACCGTTTCACACTCCAATTTAACCACAAGTGTGAATTCCGAGTTGAAATGATCGTTGCCGCGTTATCTCCAGATCTATGAACAAGTCAGAACACGAAAGTATTCAAGACTTTTTTCAAGAAGATGAAAAAAGAAAAAATGAAGATTCTACAGAAATTTTCCAAAGTAAAGGTAATCCCATTCTATCAGAAAGTTTCGTTCAGGACTGTAGCGATGAGGGTTTTGCCTTGGCAAGGGAACTATCAAAGTGGACTACGGAGAGAAATACTTTTGTGTTCGATGAAAAAGATGAGAATGCCACTTGCTGGATTAATATCCAATCTGAGGTTTCAAAGGAGCCAAACAACAACATTCTGTCGTCTTCGGCCTCAGGGTCAGCTTATCCCTCAACAGTTGTCAACCCGTCTTCAGTAATCAACTCTTTCTTTTCTACGCATTCAAACGTCGCTCAATCAAAATTTCCAGACTCGTTGTACAAACCAGTGGAACCGGAGAACTCTTTTTATGAAACGGGAAACAGAGGACAGCAAAGAGAAAAGAATTGTCCTCTGTGGAAAGACGGATTAACAGCTAAGGAAATTATGAAAGAAGATTGCAACGGTTTGGTCAACTGCAGCTCGTATTTAGGTATTGATAAGAGCTTTACGGAAGAACTGAAGAACTCTAATGTCGAAGCTACCCAGGAAAGAGCTCTATCAATGAATAGTGTGACCAGGATCGAGAAACACTCAACATTTTCAACAAGTAACAAATTTTCTCAATCATCAGAAGAACACTTTAATAGAGTCATTATTTGGTATCCTAATTTAGAAGGGAGCTGGTCACTTGGTTTTCTGACTTCAACTGGAGAAGTATTAGACCTCAAGGGCAACACAGTATCTTCGTCAACCACTGCAAGAAGTGAAGGATTCAATGACACCAAGCGATATCACTTATTTCATGAAGATGATTTGGAAGACTTTGATGATGCTGTTGAACTTCGAAGCCTGCATGAAGCTCCCATTCTTGACTTACTTCGTCGTAGATATACTTCTGAAAAGATTTATACCTGCGTTGGAGGAGAGGCGTTGCTTGTCTCTATTAACCCTTATTGTCCAATTCCTGGCTTGTTCAACGAATCCACAATGGAAAGAATTTTTTCCAACCAATTGCTTGGTTGCAGCTTCCAACCTCATATATTTTCTATGGCAGATGCTGCATATAGGAATATGCTAAAGTCTAAAACTCCACAGAGTCTAATTATATCTGGAGAGAGCGGTGCAGGAAAAACTGAAGCTTGTAAATTTATTCTGAAGTATCTCGTCTTTCTTAACGATCGAGAGCGCAGTTATTCTAGTACTTGTTCTATGTGCAAACTGTATGGACTGGATTCTTCAAATAACAGTGCCGATGATTTTTCTAACGTTTTAGTCAGATCAAGAATTATATCTGAAAAGCTTTTGCATGCGAATCCTGTGTTGGAAGCATTCGGGAATGCGAGGACAAGTTTAAACTCTAATTCTTCAAGATTCGGGAAACTTATACAGATATTTTACTGTTTAGAAACTGGTCATATTCTTAGTGCTCGTGTTCGACAGTTTTTATTCGAAAAATCTCGAGTATCTTGCGCATCGCATCGTTTTGGAGAAAGAAACTATCATATATTCTATCAAATGATTGCTGGAGCTTCTCCAAACGAGAGACAGTCGTGGCTTCTTGCAGATTCTGTAACTTGCTACAGATATTTACATGGAACAGCTGCAAGTTCGTTGAATAGAAAAGAAGATTCACTAGACTTTGAACGGACTAAAACTTCTATGTTGTCACTTGGCCTTAGGCAAGAAGAAATGGAACGAATATTTTCTATCTTGTCAGGAATTTTGGCTCTTGGAAACGTTGATTTTATTTGCGACGAAAGCGAGACATGTCTTCTAAGGAATCCTTCAGTTCTTGAGACAGTTTGCAAATTATTGATGTTGGATGCGACAGAATTGAGTCATGCTCTCACTACAACCGCAGTGATTGTGAGAGGTGAGAGATTCGAAAGACGACGCTCAGTTGATCAAGCAACGCATGCCAGAGATGCTTTGGCAAAGCATATTTACGAAATGGTTTTTGAATATCTCGTTTGTCGTCTTAATCAACTTTTGGATCCTTCTACTTATTTGCCTCAGCAAGAGGGTACTTTGAAGCTTCCTATAGACTCGTTGGTTCATGATCAGCTGAGGAACTCTGAGCTTTCTGTCTTGGAAGACTCAACACATATCTCTTTTCTTGCCATACTTGATCAGTCTGGATTTGAAGTGACTTGTGATAATTCATTGGAACAGTTGTTAATTAACTACTCAAATGAGAAGCTACAGCAGCAATTCAACGATCGAATCTCTCAGTGCGAACGGCAGATTTACGATGAAGAAGATGTCCCCTTTAACATGCACGATATGAGCAATGACGACTGTCAAAATCGTCTTGATGCGTTGGAAAGAAGACCTTTAGGTTTGTTGCACTTGTTAGATGAAGAATGTTTGGCTCCCAGAGGGACGGATGATAGATTCCTTCAAAAACTTTATGATACTTTGCAGAGCTCTTCAGAGGAATATAAAAGTTTCATACGAATATCGGAACTCGGTAGAAGTCGAGGAGAGTTTTTGTTTCGACATTTTGCTGGTGATGTTGTGTACCATACTCGAGACATTGTTCTGAAGAATAGGGATCATTTACATGGTGACTTAGTTCAAGTTTTGAAGAATTCCTCCAATCCAATATTCTTGGCGAATAGTTGGATGTTTGAGGAATCAGACAACTTTAGCACTGTTCGCCAAACAGCATCTTCGTCATTTTTCGAGAGCTCTTTTGACATGTCTCGGAATGGTCCTTTTGAAACCTCCTCTTTTGGTTCCTCTCCGCTTACTTCGACAGTTCTTTCTCAGTTTCGACCACAACTTGCAATTCTTATGGAAATTCTCAGTTCGACAAGTCCTCGTTATGTTCGTTGTCTTAAACCTAACAGTAGAATGAGGCCTCGTGAGTTTATTGGAAAAGATGTGTTGAGACAACTGGAATGCTCGGGGGTCTTTGAATACGTTCGTCTAAGAAGAATTGGCCTTCCAGTGAGAGTTCCTCACGACGACTTTTTTTACCGTTTCAAGAATATTTTATATGGCATTGATATAGGAACACAAAATGTAACTTTGGAGTTTCTCCTTGAAAGAATAGTTGCAAGAGCTGATACTATCTTTGACAAACGTTATGCAATTGGTAGAAGCAAAGTTTTTGTTTCTGATGAATTGTACAAATATTTGGAACATATGAGGTTTGGAACGTTCACTACAGCAGCTATCAGAATTCAAAAGCAATGGAAAATGTGCTTGTTACGTCGAGAATTCCTAATATTGCGTCATCGAGTGATTTTTGCTCAAAGTCTTATTCGTTGTCGCGGTCCAAGAAATACTTTTCTTCGAGTCAAATGTTCTTGTAAAAGAATCGAGGCAGTTTACTTAATGTGGCAAACGAAAATTGAATATGAACGGTTACGAAACGCAACTCTCGTTTTCCAAAAGCTCACGAGAAGGTGGATTGCATGTAATTTGGAACGCTTAAAAGTTATTCGAGCGGCTACCGTGATTCAAAGACATTTTAGATCTTATTGGATACAACGGAGACATCGTGCATGTGTCCGCATCCAACGTCTTTGGCGGTCTTATTTAGCGCTACGATATTATTTGAAGTTGAAGAGAAGTGCAATAAAAATTGAGGCGTTTTGGAGATGTCATTTGCAGAGGAAACAGTTTCTTATACTTTGCAAAACCGCCGTATTATTGCAAACTTTGTGGAGAATGACTTGTAAGAGAAAAACATTCCTTCAGATGCATAGAAGTGTTTTGTACGTTCAAAGTCAAAGAAGGATGGTAGTGTCTCGGGTATATTTTTTAAGCTTGCTAAGAGCTGCTTGCGAAATTCAGTCATTTTTTCGCAGATATCTTGCACGGAAACAATTTACTAAAATTTGTGAAGCAACTCGTCTTATTCAGCGAAGATTCCGAAGATACATGGCAGCTCAACGGATTCTTGCAAACATTCGTGGCTATTTAGAACGAAAGCATTATCTGACAAAAATTCACTCCATTCTGACCATGCAAAGATTGGTTCGTCGATGGTTCGCTCGTAAATTTTTTTCATATTTGTATGATATTTCACTACATCAGTTTTCAGCTGCTCCTGTGTCTTCTCATGTTCTTGTTGTAGGTGCACAAGGTGTTGGAAAAAGCTCCTTGATCAACCTCATGTTCGGTAGAAAGGTAGTGCCAGTCATTGGAGTTGATTTTCAATGTGATTCACTAGAAACAAGTGTGATTTCAGATGCCATTGAAGTTTCTGGTCCCAAGTTAGTTACGGATTTGTCATCATCAACAGGAGTAAGAGTAGATCAGGTGCGAGAGCTTTCTAATGTCCATGTTCGAGCGATTTCACTTCCAGGGCTTACTCTACTTGATACTGTTGGACTTTATGATATTTTTTCTGCCCAGGCTTTGGTCAGTCATCTCCGAGAATTACCACCAATTAATATAACTTCTGTTATTTTTGTGGACCGTTTTGATTCGTATCGTATACCGGAAGAGTCTTTGCGAGCCTTAGCTATCGCATTTGGTCCTCAAATATTTGAAAGAACTATATTTTCGTTTACGCATGCTGATGCTCCGCTTAAGAAGAATGTCAAGCCTGAACACGTGTTACAAGTGAAGATAGCAGCACTCTCAAATGTGGTTCAAAGAATTACAACTGAGTTGCTGGACGGCTGTTCCTTGGACTCGATACTTTCAGAAGTGAATAATGACGGGATTCCTGTTTGTTTGTTTGACACGTCAGAATTCACATTTGACTGGAGAGTCGACAATCCCTTGAATTTTGCGTCTTTGAGACGACTCGTTTCGGAACTCTTGAGACAAAGTAGGCTGTGTTATGTTTGGTCCAATGTTTCCTATCGTTCAGAGAATTTGAGTCATTCTCTAATGAAAAAACGAAGTGGGAACTATTATTCGTACTTTCACACACTTGGAGTAAGTCCAAGTGCTACTTTTGAAGAAATCCGTCGTACATATAGAAGACTTGTCTTGAAATATCATCCTGATAGAAATAGAGGTATGGGAACCGAAAATGTTGCTCAATTTCGGAGGATTGTACAAGCATACCAAGCCCTGAATGAATATTACAAAGGCCCTGACGAGAATGTTTCAGATGTTTGGTGGAATGAAGAGATGCTGCTTTCGTTTTGTTTTGAAGTTAGTCTTCAGACGAGTCATGGAAAATATTTTCATTGTTCGGAGGATGATCCTCTCCTTACTTGTCAAAAGCTAAGTGAAGTTGACTTTTGGTCAGGAAAGGTAACCGATGATTCTCGTTTCATTATTTGGTTCGTTCCATGCTCAAAACTTGGGAAGTTTGCAATATCTACACTGAATGGAAGGTTTCTCACGTTAGATAGAAATCATCACTTGGTTCTTCAACGTCCTCCAGCATATGTATTTCGTGATGGTTGTCTCAATGAAGAAGTGTTTGAAATGCCAGCTTTTCTATTTTCTCTGAAATTTTTTCCTGGTAAAGGCTTTGTTACTATAAAGGCACCAAACGGGCGTTTTGTATCAGCTACAAAGAAAGATAATCTTCTGATAGCAGATCGTACAAAAGCAAAGGGATGGGAGATCTTTTCTTGGCGTCTGAATCCTTCTTTTCGTCATCCTTGTTATACATTTGATGACATCGTTCACAATCAGTTTGTTGCCATTGTTCATTCAAACAATGGTTTATTTTGGGAAAGCGATACAAAGCTAAAGAGAATCAGAACCAGAGGACAACAGATGGAAACTGCAGAGCGCATTCTTTTCGAATTTTGTGGCTTTAAAGCAAGTAGCGAGAGTAACGCCCGGTTTCCGGAATACCGCCTTCGTTGTGGAGATGGGAGAGTAATATGTGCTGGTAAGGATGGTAGAGTAATCACCGTTCAGACGTGGGAAAGAAGCCAAGAATCATTACTACTGCAAAGAGGCCGTCTTGTATCTCGTTTCTCTTTACAGTTCAAGGACAGAGGACGAGTTGTCTTTTCTTACTCATCAAATTATGAAGATATGTTTTTGTGTTGTGATGAACGGAGAGGCATTCTCTCTTCAAGGCTGACGAAGGACGAGACTCTTGTGACATTTGTTCTCTCATTTCTGTTCGAAGACTACGAAACCATAAGAAGAATTGATTATTTGGCAAAGGACACAAGTATCTCAGAAACAGAATCGATGGTTTCGGAAAATTCTTAGAATAATTTGCGTCACTTCGCTTGATAACAAATTTAATCCTTTAGAGTTTAAGGTATATGGTCTTTTATGTGCATTTTTCAAGGTGTCGTTATTTATGAAAGTTTCAAAAATGAATCCTAACGATTCTTTGTTATCCATTTTCTCCATCACTTATGTCGCTTTTCGTAGCGCTGCTATCTTTGAGGATAAAATCGTACTCACACTCAGAATCATCGAAATCTTCTTCTGGCACTTTATCCGTACCGTCGTCTGTAGAGGCAAAAATATTTTTCCTGACCAAATCAGAAGTAAAAACGGGTTGAGTTGAGTCGGCAGGAGGATTTGAAGCTGTTGACCGTGTGGTCTGCGTGGACTGTTCTAAAACCACAGATTCAGCATCGATTTTCCCACTAGGTATATCTTTCAAGACTCCTGAAGAATTATTTTGCAGCGCTTCCAACTTCTACAACTTATCAGAACAAAAGTACATACAGTGAATTGTGAAGAAACAACCTTGTTTAGCAAGTCTCGAGTATGTGATATTTCCTTGCAGCGCAACTCTAGTTCTTCTTTCTCCTTTCTAACAGACAGAATACTGTTCTGCAACTTGAGAACTTCTTCTTGAAGAGACTTCATCTTCTGACGTTGATTCCACGTTTCTTTGTCTAAACTGGCAGAAATCTGTCTCCGGTTTGTCTCCAGCTTCTCATATTCATCAACTATTGCCTTTGCCTGTTTTCTCGCTGCAATGTATTGCCTTTGTTTGTTACGAAGCAGGAAATATAACAGAACAGCTGCCAAACAAGCAAAGACAGTAATAAGAATATGTGAGAGGACCAGAGTTATCAGCAACCAAAGAGGCATAAAAGTCGAAAAGGAATTTTATAAAAAAAATCATTCAGAAGAGGGGCTTCAAATCTTACATGGAAACTTGTGCTTTCCATCATTGAATATATAATAAATACAATATTTAATCAATTCATCATTGAATATATAAGAAATACAATATTTAATCAATTTTAATGACTCCGAGAAAAATTGAAAAGACATGGAACTCTTAAAATACAGAAATTTATTCTCACTTCATCACAGTCGCATTTCCAATTTCGTCTAAGGAGGATGCCATCCATTTTCTGTTGATTCGACGCAACAAACCTGCCAAGGTCTTCCCTGGAGCCAGCTCTAGCCAATTTTGCTCTTCTGAAAAATTAGTTTCTATATATTTCATGCAGTCAGCCCATCTCACTGGTGATGTAAGTTGTTCTGTTAAACGATGACGAATACTATTCGGAGACTCATTATGAGGACGACCTGTGACATTACACAAAACTGGATAGTTTGGAGACTGAATATCAACTTGTTCCAATGCCTTGGACAATGTATCACTCGCAGACTCCATTAAAGGAGAGTGGAACGCCCCTGCAACTGATAAAGGAGTCGCCTTCAACTGCATTTTACTAGTTGCGTATTCAATAGCTCTTTGACAAGCTTCTAAGTGTCCGCTAAGAACTACCTGACCAGGCGAGTTGAAGTTGGCAGGAATAAGAACTTGTCCTTGTCGTACTGCCGAACAACACTCCCAAGCTTGTTGCTCACTGCAACCCATCAAAGCTACCATTCCACCTTTTGTGCGTTCTGAAGCTTCTTGCATGGCCTTACCACGAATTTGCACCAGACGTAACGCATCTTGCCACAACAAAGCTCCTCCAAGAACAAGGGCAGTGTATTCTCCTAAACTTAATCCTGCCAAAGCAGAAAAGGATATAGCTTCTTTAGAAACCAATTTGACTTCTTGAGAAGATATCCAACTTATATAAGAAACGAGAAAGATGGCAGGTTGAGCAACATCAGTGCGATCCAGAGTTTCTTTAGGACCGTCACAACAGATCTCCGAAATTGACTGTGGAAAACAACTGGATAACAAGTCGTCGGCTTCTTCAAATAATTCTTTGGCAGATAAGCTTTTTTCGATCCAAAGTTTGCCCATCCCTGCATACTGTGCCCCTTGTCCTGGACATAAGACGACGGTTGGCCGAGCAGAAGCCTGGACGTTACTGAGCCTTCTTTCTACTTTCTTAAAACCATAATATTCGGTCCTTCTTCGCGCAAGCTTAGTAATTTGCTGCTTTAAGAATCTAAACTGGTAAAGTTTTCCGGAACAAGTCTTTGAAACTGAAATAGGTGAAAGAAACGAGAACCGTGGTTTAGTCTTGTTCATGAACGCATGCTTCAATTTATTGGGCCAAAGAAATATATATAAATAATAAATATGGTGTCTTCATCATACGAGTCGCCTTCTCATTTGCAGCTAAGAACAATGTTCCAATCTAAAAAACTTTTAAGAAGGTTTTGCTGCAAAACAGTATGATAAGTAATTTCACAGTCCTGATTGCAAAGCCAAGTTCATCATGTTTATCTTTTGGTTGCGGATTGTTCCGATTTCTTGTTTCCTGTCATGAGCTTATGGAACTATCTATTAAATTCTGAGCACCTCGAGCTTTTAGACGTAAGAGTCTAGTTGAAACAGGCTATCATAAGTTATTAATATTGTTGGGTTTTAGGCTGTGGAAGCTAGAAAGACAGCAGCTCTTGCAGGAGACTCGCACATCGAGTCTTGGAGAATCCGATACCGACTGAAAACGGTTTGCGTAGCGTTGGTTGTTTGTTTGAATGTGGGAGTAGACCCAGTAAGTTGTTTCTTCAGTAAAATTTTGTTTCTCACAGCCCATCTCAGCCGGATGTTGTCAAACCCAAACCCTGTGCAAGGCTCGAGTGTTGGATAGATCCAACCGCCTTACCTTCTCAAAAGGCGATAGAATCAATTGGAAAAGCTTTGCAACTTCAGTATGAACGTTGGCAACCCAGAGCGCGTTACAAGGTTGCTGCAGACCCTACAGTAGAAGAAGTCAAGAAGCTTTGTGTGAGTCTTCGTAGAAGTGCCAAAGAAGAGCGTGTTTTATTTCACTATAACGGTCATGGGGTACCTAGACCAACAGCTAATGGAGAAGTATATAATGTTTGTATTGTAATCTCGAACATGGTTAACTTTCAAATAGATTTGGGTTTTTAATAAGAACTACACACAGTACATTCCCCTGTCGTTGTACGACTTGCAGACTTGGCTCGGAGTTCCGTCTATTTACGTCTTTGATTGTTCTTCAGGAGGTTTGGCTCTTTCGTGCTTTCTACAATTGGCAGAGCATCGGATAAACGAGCAAAAAACAGCACAGATTGAAGGACGTATCCAACAGGAGGACACACAAGCTGCTTATTTTCAAGACCGTAAAATTACTGAACGAGAGTCTCCATCAGCTTCAGATTTCTCTAACCTTACGGAGTCCTCTTCTTTCAAAGATTCTATTCTTCTTGCGGCTTGTCGAGGAGACGAGGTTTTGCCTACCAATCCTAATTATCCAGCGGATATTTTCACGGCTTGTCTTACAACTCCAATTAAGATAGCTCTTCGTTGGTTTCTTAGTCGTACGATGGTCTCGGGTCTCAGTGTTGAAATGTTAGATCACATACCGGGCAAATTGAATGATAGGAAGACTATGCTTGGAGAGTTGAACTGGTGCGTCTAATTTCTTTCCAGTTTTTTTGGAAGATGCTAAATTTGTTGCTTTAAGGATATTCACTGCTATCACAGATACGATAGCATGGAATACATTACCAAGACCACTATTTAAGAGGCTTTTCAGACAAGATTTACTTGTTGCATCCTTATTTCGAAATTATATATTAGCGGAAAGAGTCATGAAGTCTCTCAATTGCACGCCTGTGACGCACCCTGAACTACCACCCATGTATAACCATCCATTGTGGCAGTCATGGGACTACACAGTGGAGTTGTGTTTGGCACAGTTACCCGCAATTTTGTCGAGTGCAGAAGCAGCTGGAATATCAAGAGAGTCTATAGACGGATCTTTAGCGTCAGTTCCCAGCCCAACCGTCTCAGATTCACAGTCAGTGGATAGTGTCAATTTTTCAGAGGATAATAGATCAAGTAGATATATTGACCAGGTCCCTTATGATCCAATCCCATTTTTTGATGATCAGGTATTCTTGATTTGAACTTTGT
Source organism: Galdieria sulphuraria (assembly GCF_000341285.1). Taxonomy (NCBI): domain Eukaryota; phylum Rhodophyta; class Bangiophyceae; order Galdieriales; family Galdieriaceae; genus Galdieria; species Galdieria sulphuraria. Next base: position 140,205 of record NW_005178475.1, read on the forward strand.
ACAAAATGTTAACTCTGTGCAAGATAACCGCGTTTGAGATTTGGTTAGATATGGCCGATGAGCAGGAAGACGCTCCAGAACAACTTCCCATCGTACTGCAAGTTCTTTTGAGTCAATCTTATCGGTTGCGAGCGTTGCGTTTATTATCTCGTTTCTTTGAGTTGGGAAGCTGGGCAGTTGATCTGGGTCTTTCAGTTGGTATTTTCCCTTATGTGCTGAAATTGCTTCAGAGTCCTTCTAAAGAAATACGAGAGGTAAGATCTGCAGCTCTCAAGTCGGTTAACTCTTATGGACAGACGTGTAGGAACTTGTCTATATTTGGGGCAAGATCGTTTGTCAAGATCACTCTTGTGCAGTAGACTTGGTGAGGGATGGTGGGCATCTGTATTTTGTCGACTTTTTAGAATATGAAGATACTCCTGAAGAATGTAAGACGATGGCACTTTACGTCTTGTCAGTAGTTTCAACTGTCTTGCCTGATAAATTGAAGGAGGTGCGTTGTAAAAAGAAATTCCTTTCAACTTTTTGTAACTTTGATTAAGACGAGGATAATGAACACCCTAATTAGCCAATGCAAAGATATGCATAGTGCAATGGTCAGGAAGTGGGCCTTTTTGTGTTTAGCGAAAATGTTTAAACATGTTCCTTCGGCAATCGACGAAGTTGTGAATCTCGACGAATTGATGCGTTTAATAGTTCTTTCCACGAGACAAGACGAGTCTCCAGAGGTTCGGGCTTCGGTTCTGTATACTTTGGAATTCTTTCCACCAGTGAAGGTTGTTTACTTTCAAAACGAAGCCTTCGATTTACCACCTTCTCTAATGCCTCTTTCTTTTGACGATGCTGTTCTTCCCCTGATTTTATATTTGATTCACGTTTGTTCCCAGGAGGCATCTCCCATTGTCCGTCGAGAAGCTGCTAAACTTGCTGTTAGAACCAAGAAGCATCTAAGAGAACAAAATGTTTCAAGTACAGAGCATGATAATAGAACAGTTCATATTGTCTTAGAATTCCTTTATGAGGTTTTAAAATATCTTTCGACCGATCCTCAGACTGAGATTTCCGCTCTTGTACAAGAAGTATTGAAAGATACAAGTGTTTGTACTAATGACGAACAGACGCAACGTGGAACCTTACAAAAAAGATCAGGAGAACATACAGATGCGACATCGAATGTATCTTCGTTGTCTTCATCACCAGGTTTGTTGTTGTTGCTGCATGAATTACCTATTGTTTGAACATTTATTAGGCTCCTTGGAAGAAGCATTACCTACTCGAAAAGACTCACTTTCAAGAAGCACGAATTCCATGCCTCGGGTAATGTCAATAGAAGGAATTAGTCAACTTTTTCGTGGTTTTACTTCAAAGGGAAAGTTTCAAGAGGCTTCATTAAAGTCAAATAGCTTTCCCCAATATTCACATTCTGTTGGTCGAGAAGCAGTTGTTTCAGATAGACCGTGGCATCTTCCATCCTTATATGACTGGAGTCAAGGAACTATAATGTATCTGCGAGCACCACATTCAGTTGAAACTCCCAATCTCTATCCCAACTCAACTTTTGGAGTCAAAGATATGACAACGTTGAGTAATTGGAGAGCCGTTTCTAGAGTGGATAGTGATAGCATTGCCGACTCCAAAGTGAAGTCTCTTAAAGAAGTTGCCATTTTGGATATGGGAGGTGGCTCCGTGACTTCGCTGGCTTTTGGCACTGGTACAACTTTATTAGTTGGTTCTTCAAAAGGAGAATTAAGTGAATGGGACTATCAAAAAGGTATTCGGAAGCAATCATTCCTGAATAGTGAGGATGCAGTCAGTCATATATTTTATGGAGGAGATATGGAGCTTAAGTATATAGATGACAACTTTAGCATCGTAATAACAGGTTCGAAATATGGGCAAGTGAAAATTTGGCGTTTGTACAAAGACAAGCCTACTGTACGATTAATAAGCAGCTGGCGAAATTTCGACCGTACATATTATGACAGTTCCATTCAGAATAGAAAAAGGCTTGTCATGTCGTGCAACACTTTTACGGCTCGAGTAGCTTCCAATTCTAGTGGCTTCTTAAATATTTGGGATATTCCCTCGGAGCGTCTTTTAAAGAGATATTATTTAGGTGAGAAAACAGAACTATGCAGTGCATCTTGGACTTGTCCTATAGAAATCATGGGACCGCATGTTGTCTTCAGTGGCACTAGTAATGGAAATATTATATTGGCAGATACTCGTTGCTCTGAAGATGAGATTACCACAATTCAGGTTGACGATATACATGGCCATAGGGAGGTGATTTCTGTTGATTCACAAAGGACAGCTGCGTGTGATCGCTTGCTTTCAGCATCAGGCTCGGGACGCATTGCTATCTGGGACCCAAGAAAAATAACGCAGAAAAGAGAAAGTCTTATGTTAGAACTGGAAGCGTATCGGGGTGAATTGAGCACGATGACTGCAAGAAGTAATGCATCCACAATCTTCGCGGGCTCCGGCAAGAACTGTGTAAAAATTTTCGGAAGCCAAGGAAGTATGTTGAGAATGATTCGATATCATGAAGGTTCTATGAGTACACAAATTGGTCCTGTCACTTCCATTGTTTGTCACCCTGAAAGCCCTAAGTTTGCATTCGGTTGTTCAGATTCTGTGGTTTCTGTCTATGATTAGCTTTACTGATTGAACACTAGTAACAAGCACCTTGATCTCGTGTAATTTTAGTACGAGAGACGTTGCTTCTGCTTTCTGAACGTATTGACCATAGAATTATCTATTTCGAGTTCGGCAAAAGAAGCTACAAAATGACAAGAACTTGTCTGGACGATAAGCAATTTTACGCTCTTGACGAATACCCATGAGTCTCGTTTGATTATTAATTACTAGCTTCTAATATTTTCATTACGTTGTACGTTACTTCGTTGGTTTCCACTTAAAACTATGTAGTTTTTCACGAAGGGTCTAAGCAAGAAGCATCTCTTCCTAACGTCGATTTGGTTTCTGAAGTAGTGAAATGAAATTTCTTACTGCACCTTTACAGAGACTACACTGCTCCTGAAGGCAAACTGCACTTGAAATGGTTACAAGCGTCCAATGAGTACTCTAAGAGAATATACAAACTTCAACGAGAATTGTTACGCCATTTGGGCGGCCACCCATCAGAAAAGGTATGGCATTGCTAGTCGTGCTACTGGTGTTTCTCGTAACTGCAATTTATGTGGTTTTTTTCTGTAACTTATGTGATACTAAGAAACCAGACAAATTGAAGGAAAAACGTTTTGAAAATTTCTTGCTGAAGAAAGTCGACTTGTCAGTTCGTACTACAGAAACTCAAGGGAAGAAGAAGACTTTGTCCCCGCTTGAACGCTTGAAGCAAGAAGTATTTCAACACGCCAGTCCTAGTTGCACTGGTACAAAGCGAGTAATCGTAGCATATGGAACAGAGTATGGTTTTAGCAGAGAAGTTGCCAAGAAAATTGCGGAACGACTTTCGCAACATTTTGGAACGGACAGCATCTCAGTCCGGTTGTTGAATTTGCTCCACTGGGAAATAGTTGACTGGAAAAGAGAAGAACTAACACTTGTTGCCTGTTCAACCACTGGGGATGGGGTTCTTCCAAACGAAGCAAAGGACTTTTATGACGGTTTGAAAGAGAAGTTTGAGGAAGGAGAACTTCAAAACTTGAATTTTGCAGTTTTGGCTTTAGGAGACCGTGGTTATCCTCACTTTTGCAGAGCTGGAAAGCTGATCGAAGAAACTTTGAAAAATATTACGGGGAAGGAATCCATCGTTGCTCGAGGAGAAGTGGACCAAGAGGACTGGCCAGTCATTGAAGATTGGATAGATAACGTAATTGGCTGTCTGGACAACAAAGATTTATTAACTGTCACAACGAGTGCTGATTATTTAGAAGAAGCGTTGGACATGAAGTTTGGAACAAATGATGTGAATGGCTATGTGGGTTCAACTTTTCCGGATGCTGGCCATAGCAAGGAGAACCCATTTTTGGCTAAAGTATTAGAAAGAAGATTGCTGACGAAGTATGAGCTTTCAGATGACAAGGAAGTTTTGCACATAGAGCTAGATTTATCCAACTCGGGCATTCAGGTAAGCCAACTCAACTTGAAATGAAGGAAAATTCATTCTCGATAGTATACACCTGGTGATGCATTGGCAGTTCTTCCCACAAATTGTCCGAAGCAAGTGGAAAGACTTCTCGTTGCATTGGGGGCGACGGGAGAAGAAGAGGTATTTACTCGCATAGATAATAGTAGGATCTATTTTAATAGTTGTACAATAGCTTTCAAGTTCCGACAATTCGCCCATATCTCTGAAGAATATTTTGACATACAATTTGGATATAAAAAATGTTAAGCCGGAGCTTTTAATGTTTTTGAGGCAATGTGCATATTCAGACAATGACTTGAAGGTACTGGACGAACTGCTAGATGTTGAAAAAGGTGGTCTAAGCAAGAAAAACGAAGTTCTTCGAGGTAATATCATATATATAGTAGTTTCCGTTTTAACTGTAAATTTGTGTGATAGGTTACCTTGCATCTCGTGAGGTTTATGATGTGCTGGCCGAATTCAGTTCTGCTTCTGTTGATCTTCAAAAGTTTGTACAACACTTAAGACCACTATCGCCGCGTTACTACTCGATTTCATCATCGTCTCTTGTGGATAGTAATCGGGTATCAATCACAGTCGCAGTGGTTCGATACGAACTATTGGGTTTAGATCGAGTTGGCGTAGCGACAACCTATCTGGCAGATAGAGTCGATATAGGAAACCGAATTCCTGTCTTTTTGTCAAAGAATGACAATTTCAGGCTGCCATCAGTATGTTTTGCTTTGTGTCATTTTATTTCACTAATAATCCGAGTTAGAATGGCTCCACTCCTATTATTATGATAGGCCCTGGAACTGGTATTGCTCCATTCCGTGCTTTTTTGTTGGAGCGTGAAAGAATGGGAAGTACGGGTAGAAACGTACTATTTTTTGGCTGTAGGCACAAGGACGGTGATTTTTTGTATGCAAATGAACTTCAAGCTTTTGTGGATCGTGGTTTCCTTGACCTTTTTGTAGCTTTTTCGAGAGATCAACCTAAGAAGATATATGTCCAAGATGTTATGTTAGAACAATCAGCCTTTCTTTGGTCGCTTCTTGAGCAAGGAGCCCATGTGTATGTTTGCGGAGATGGTACAAGAATGGCCAATGACGTTCATGAAGCGTGGCTCCGTATCATTTCGTCTCATAGGCCTGGTTGCTCCAGGGAAGACGCTTTGGAGTTTATGGAAGCTTTGGAGAGGAATTCTCGATATCAGCGTGACGTTTGGATTACATGAGTTATAAGTAAAATATAACACGCCTTAACCCTATGTTGAAGATAGCAGAAGAACTTGTAAAGTTTATTTTCGCAAGTTTTTTGTTGTTTCCGTTTGGATAGAAAAGTATATAAATAATTTCATAATTGTACTTTTTGGTATCATTTATATGGAATTGTTATATTCCTTTATTATTTGTATGGCGAGTATAGCAGCAACTTTGTACTACTCCATGCCGCTTTCAGTTCGTGTATCTATTATGATGTCTTAGGTCGGCCGTAAACTGACAATTTTTCTGTTTCGCTTCACCTTTCAAGCAGGTCTGACTCTGCCTAATATCCTTGAGACGGATACAAATAACCTCTTCCGTCATTTACATTAAACCTGGCGAAAAAGCGAACATCAGAGTTTAGAGGATTTATTTTCATTGCTTTCTTCGCATCTCTAGTTGGTTTCTCTTCTATTTATAAAGTCAGCTCATTTGTTAGGTGAAGAATTTGGCGCGCATGATTTTGAAATTTTGAGGTTCAAATGTCGAATGGAAAGAGTCGTAGGAGACTGTCATTAGACTCTGTTAGGAATCTCACTTCAAGCTATGAGAAGAGAAAAAACCCAAGTGGTTATGAAAGCGACTCTTCATCCCAGACCCCTAAACGATGTAAGCAAGCAGGATATATTCATTCTTCCATTTTTAACATTTCATATAAAGCAAGTATTTTTCAGAAGCTAGTAACTGCACACAAATCTTCTAGAAGAGTTAGCGTTGTAGGAAACGAGGTGACAACTGATATCAAAGAATCAAACCCCTTAGTAGCAAACAAAGGTCTGCGTAGACTTGTTCTTAAAAGTCAACTGAAACAATATAGTAACTAGTAGAAGTACTCACCGTTACACAGAAAAACCAACAAATGGAATGTCTCGTGAAGAGAAGACTTCCATACTTGATTGTATTGAATTTCTTAACGAAGAGCCTCATGCTCTGGAAGTTGAAGGTATCTTTCGAAGTGTATGTTGATGTTAACTCGGATGACCCTTCTCTGACATTAAACAATAGAGCGGTTCCTTTTCACAGATGCAAAAGCTTCGATCACTCCTAAATCAAGGTTACAAAGTACCAAGAAGCTACTCACAGAATTCTGAAGATGCACCAGATCCCCTCACGATGGCTGATCTTTTGAAAGATTTGTTAAGAAATTTGAGGTCGCCTCTTCTCCCAAAAGAAACTGGACAATTACTGCTCTCAACAAAAAAGGTATTTTTACTTGAAAAAGAGAAGCATTAAACCAATACTGTGTAGTCGAATGCGGATCTTAGTCTCCTGCATGTTGTCGATGAATTGAAAGGGGACAATAAGGAAGTCTTTGAGAAACTCATGCAGTTACTTGCCAAGGTAACGCCGAAGAAAACTTTGGTAGCATCTTTTACTTTACTTTGTTGCCCTAGACGTCTTCATTGTCATTATTTAATCATATGAACGGCAAAAATATCGCCACAATTTTTACTCCTACTCTTATTCACTGGGATCCATTACAACCTTCTGCCAGAGCAGAACTACAGGCCGTTACAGAAGCAGTCACATTGATCATTGATGACTACGTTAGCAGTTTCTTCGTGAAAGAACAGAAAGAGATAAAGACAAGGAAACATCATTCCATGCCACTTCATCTTCAACCTAATCCATTTTACAACCCTCCCAAATTTTTGTTTCTGTCGAAACGATGTCACAATGACATTGATAAGGAAAATTGTTTTGACGCAGCAAGTGACATCCGTTCTGTGCCTAAGATAAAGGATTCTCGGAGGCCGAAGGAGATACCTCAATGGAAGCCTTTGAGTGATGAAGAGAGAACAAGTTTCGATGCTTCCTTTCATGCCGTTGATATTGGTGACAAAGGCAAAATTTCCGCTTCTGAGGGTATTGAATTCTTTAGCAAGTTCAATCTTTCTCTGGAACAAGTGGCTCTTATTTGGAATCTAGTTGACAGAGATGAATCTGGCGCTCTGGGAATAAGAGAATGGAGAGTTGCTATGGTAAATTTGTTGTTGATATTTTCTATATGCCATGTTCTGAATCTGGTTTAAGGCATTATGTATAGGTGTGAACAAAAACTGCCAGATTCCTACGCAACTGCCAGCTGTTTTAGAACAAGAACTTGTCGAATCTCCTCGTAATTCTCTTAACTTTGAATCAAGTGAAAACGCAGGAAATATTGACGCAAATTGTTTATCAGAAGGATTATCCGGCAGTTATCGTAAAACCTTCGGGGCTGTACAGGAAGTGAAACAAGGTATAGAAACGAGTCAAATATGTCTGAAAGAGAGTAGCTTGGTAAATGCCAATATGCACAGTATGGAAGAAAGGCATGGCACACATAGTATGCACAGCAAGATAGGATTTGTTCAAGAACAATTGGCTTGTGATGAAGTGCTTGAAAGTATTAGATGGCTATGGACAGACAAGTCATCTGTAAGCAAAACTCATAGCGATAGAACGTTTCAGGTAAGAATCCCTTTAGGGTAAATTAGGAAGCAATTTACAGCACAATGATTTATATTAGAAAATGCCTCATTTAGATCCATTGACTAGAAGAAAGTTGTTAGGACGAGGATTTCATGAATAATTGGATACATTGTGCATATTTTTTGTGTTTCTGATTGTATCCAAGTCATTAACCTGTATTGCAATCTTTCAAGATATATAAAGGTTTGATCAAACGTTTGAGTGTTGCTCTGTTGAGTTGATGTCATTGGAACGGGTTTTCGATTAATTGAGAGACCTCTCCCATTTTATACTTGAAATGACCTAAAGTATCCAAGCATTTTCCACAGCTAGTCCTAGATTTTTGTTGTTATATCGACTTTGAAAGTTTGACATTGTGAATCGATTGGTGATTGATTTATCAAAATGAGTTCCGGTCGTAATAGCATTTTGTTATCGTCGAAAGAGCACAAGCTATTGGAACTCGTGAAACCGCATGTTGAGTCGTTTGATTACTTCCTTTCTAAAGGACTGACGTATCTGGAGAAGGAGCTCCAGCCTTTAAGGTTTATTCTTAACACCGACGATCAAGAAACGAAGGAATCGGAATCAAAGAAGACGACAAGAAAAGTACATTTTACACAGCAACTGGATAACAACAGTAGTGAGAGTCTTTTAGACCCACAAAACTCAGATGCCGCAGAAAATTTTGAGGTGAACCAGAAACATTTTGCCTCTAAAAAGCTTCCCAAAGACGCACAAGACAGTTTCCACACACCGAGCTCGTTGATGGGACAGACCCCAGCTTCTAAATTGCACGTTGAAATTGATGTAGCCAACATAGAAGTTAGGAAGCCATCACAGTATCCCAAAGCGCGTAGAAGTGTGCATGATAAGCTGTTGCCGAGGCACTGTCGAGAGAACCAAACTAGTTATAAAGTAATTGAAGACCTTTGCCGATATCCCTTATCTTAGCGTGGTTTATAGGCTCCACTTTTTTTGACTCTTCGTTGCAAGATTGATGGTAAGGTTTGCCATCAGTTGGTTCGCCTTGTGGGAGAGATTCCAGTCATGGTTCGAAGTGCAGTGTGTCATTTGAGTAAAATGGATAGTGGAGAGTTGCGGAAATTAGGAGAAGAAGAGTATGTTGTACTTTTTCCCTGTAAACTGAAGCTAATCCGTATGAAGGTTCGAGACTGGAGGATATTTCATCTGTAATGGTGTAGAGAAAGTGTTGCGAATGATCATCGTCTCAAGGAGAAATCATATCATGGCTATTAAGAGAGACTCTAATAGCAACAGGGGACCTTTGTTTTCTTCATTTTCTTGTTATATAAGATGCGTTAGACCAGATCAAACAAGCAAGACCTTCCATCTTCACTACTTGACTTCTGGTGCCATTCAAGCTAGAATTTCTATTTCAAAGCAAGAGTACATGATACCTGTGTTGCTAATCTTCAAAGTATGAACACTGCAGGATGATGAGAAATTTTTTTAACTTCGATGGATAGGCTTTGATTCCAGAGATAACCGATAGAACTATATACGAAGTCATTATGCAAGGAAACGAAAATGACATTTATTTACGGGATCGTGTAATTGCAATGCTGATGGATGGCTTGTCAAAGTATGAAGGAACCGCTGGTTCAGAGTTGGCTTATCTTGGAAGAACTTTTCGTATCGTATGGACATTCTGCAATTTCTTCTTAGCTACTTTAATACTTATACATGTATCTGCATTCACCAGGCATTGAGTATATTCGATGATCAAGTTACTGACGAACAAGTTGGAAGACAGTTTCTGAAGCATTTTGTATTAATACATCTTAGTGGTGACAAATATACAGATGATGACAATGTAGCCAAACTCGAAATGTTAGCTTTAATGGTTAGTATGAATTCTTTTTTTCACTTATTTTAATTTTCTCGTAGATTCGGAAACTGATTGCTGTAGCAAGGGGCTCTATTTGCCCTGATAGTCCTGATTCTTTAGCACATCAAGAAGTGCTACTTCCAGGACATTTGTATATGATGTATTTGAAAGAGAAAATAGAAGATTATTTATTAGGCATTCGCTCTGTGATTTTGAAGGATTTCAACATGAAGAAAGCGATTCATTTAGAAGAAGGTCCATATTTTGCCACTTGCTTACAAAGATGCCCTATAGATATTGGCAAAAGAATGGAGCATTTTATTGCAACTGGTCAGTTGCAGACTAGGACAGGATTGGACTTGATGCAAGTAAGTCTTTTCATCGTTTTTGAAAATTTTTTAATAATATTATGTAAGACTGCTGGATATTCAGTTGTTGCTGAAAGAATCAGTTATTATCGATATATTTCTCACTTCCGTTGTGTCCATCGAGGACAGTTCTTTTCAGAGTTGAAAACTACTTCCGTTCGTAAACTTCTTCCAGAGGCATGGGGTTTTCTATGTCCTGTTCATACACCCGATGGCGCTCCTTGCGGTATTTGAATATTTTAGTTGCATATTATTTTCAAAGCCTGATTTTTTCAAGGTCTTTTGAACCATCTAGCGCATCCTGTAATTGTTTCACAGTCAGAGGAGATGGCTACAGAACCCTTGTTAAGTTGGCTTGTTGAACATGGGATGACTTTGTCCAATAAGTATTCCTCTTTAGAAATGCCAAATGCATGGGAGTATCCCGTCGTTTTAGATGGAAAGATATTAGGGTAAGAATGTGAAGGAACCGATTGTCCCAGGTTGATAATTTTAATATGTAGCTATCTTTCTGTGGATATAATGATGAATATCAGTCAGCAAATGAGAATTCTAAAGGTTTACTTGTAATTTGCATGTGAAGAAAGTTATTGAGCAACAGATAGGTAAACAATGAGATGAATATACTTCCAAAAACTGCAGAAATTGTTACAGTTGTCCGCCAAACCTGGAACGATCGAAACTTCCCTGGTCTATTTATCTTCACTGGTCCTGCAAGATTATTAAGACCAGTATGGCTATTGTTGTCAAAGTCGCCAAAACAAGAATATATTGGTCCATTGGAACAGGCATTTTTGCGTATTGCTAATCCTAAAGTCGTTTCTTTAGATTGGAAGAATATGAAGAAGGATGAGTCTGTTTTTGGTAAGTAACCTTTTGAACTTGTATTGATAGAATTTTCAATTTTAGTTGTTTGAAACAAGTTCCTGCAACACATGAAGAAATTGACTGTTTGAGCTTCCTAAGTTTAGTAGCATCGCTTACTCCATTTTCAGATATGAATCAGAGTCCGAGGAATATGTACCAATGCCAAATGAGCAAACAAAGCCTGGGCACTCCCTATCATTTATTTGAAAGAAGAAGTGACTCTAAAATGTATCGACTTGTAACCCCACAAGTGAGTTTTTCATTTCATGTTTGGACAAGTTTTGACATATTTCAGATTCCTATCGTTCGAAATTTTCCAACTCAAGATTCTTTTGAGATGGATCATTTTCCTAATGGTTTTAATGCTGTAGTAGCAGTTTTGAGTTACACTGGCTATGATATGGAGGACGCCATGGTCATCAATAAGGCAAGTTTGGATCGAGGCTTGGCGCATGGAACGATGTATTCAACACAGTTGATCGATTTAGATCAAATGAGAGGTTAGCGTGCATATTGTTTACCAAAAAATGTCTTATTTTGCCTAGGAACAAAATCGAAATATATAGGAGGAGGTAGTCAACATGAGACAGTAAGTCGAAGTCATTCAAAATGGGCTTCTTATGCGTAGTTTTTAGATTGGCGAGGATGGATTACCAGAAGTTGGTGTTAGAGTGTTCAAAGGTGATCCACTGTATTGTATAGCAGATGAAACTGTGTACAGTCTAGCTAGTGGCACTTCAGAGAAAGTTTATTTTCATAAGCAAGCTGATCCAGCTATAGTTGATCAAGTTCGTCTGATTCCCGTTACTAGCAGAGCCTCCGCAGAAGTAAGCTCTGCAGTTTGATTGGTCATTTCTAATGATATATATATATATATATATTGTCAATAGGGCATCCGAAGAGCTTCGATAAAATTGCGTTATCCGAGAATTCCAGTTATTGGAGACAAGTTTGCTTCTCGTCATGGCCAGAAGGGAGTTCTTTCAGCGTTGTGGCCTTCGGAAGACATGCCTTTTACGGAGAATGGGATCGTTCCTGATATTATTTTTAACCCAAATGGATTTCCTAGTCGAATGACTATAGGAATGATGATGGAAAGCATTTGTGGTAAAGCAGGAGCATTGCATGGCATGTTTCAAGTACGTAATCAATGTTTGCAGTCAAAATGTTTCTTACTTGCGGAATAAGGATTCCACTCCCTTTCGCTTTGATGAAGATAACACTGCTGTTGATTACTTTGGAGAACAGTTACGCAAGGCTGGCTTTAATTTCTATGGAAATGAAGTTATGTATTCTGGATACACTGGTGAGCCTTTTCAAGTCGATATTTTCATTGGGGTCATTCATTATCAGCGACTGAGGCATATGGTTAGCGATAAATTCCAGGTGCGTGTACTACTGTATTGGGAATAGCACATTGAAAGAGAATGTATCTGTAGGTTCGTTCTACGGGTCCAATCAACCCTTTAACTCGACAACCTGTGAAAGGACGAAAAGTAGGAGGCGCTATTCGTTTTGGAGAAATGGAAAGAGATGCTTTACTTGCTCATGGTGCTGCTTATTTACTTCATGATCGGCTTCAACTTTGCTCTGATTTGCATACGGTTTATGCGTGTGAAGTTTGTAGTTCGATAATATCGTTGCAGAATGTTATTTATTCGTCTCATAATCTGAGAAGCCATCGCATCATTTGTAGATATTGTGGCGAAGAGAAAGGACGCCCAAAGAAGATACTATTGCCTTATGTGTTCAAATATTTGGCCACCGAATTGGCAGCAGTCAATATTCGAACGCGATTAGGATTACAATGTGAAATGTGACTGACTGGGTCATGGACGTCGTTGTGGGAGATGATAACCATTCTGCCTCTCCCATAACTTTACAAACCAATGTTGAAAACCTTGAAGAACTCCCTATAGATGCACCAGCACAGAAAACAGTGAATCTATATAAAGTAGACAACTATACTTTTGGTACCAAACAAGCCTCCCAAAAACAACACGAACGAAATCCTCAACGGCTAAAGGAAAAGTGTGCAAACTTATGACTTAAAATTGTTTTTGAAAGAATAATAATTGTTTGAATAGATATCAAGAAAGGGGTTTGAGGCACTCAGTTGCAGGTGTGCTTCTTGTTCACCATCATCGACACCCTCACGTGCTTGTCTTACAACGAACTAAAGACGCTGGAAGGTATTTCTCTTAAGAATATTGTTTGTTATCGTTGTTAAATACTTGTAGTTTCTGGTTACCTGGTGGTCGACTGCGTCCAGGTGAAGGTGATTTGGAAGGCCTATCAAGAAAACTGGATAATCGTCTAAAGAGTCCATCACAAGAAAGAAGCCACTGGGAAGTAGGAGATTTTTGTACGTTGACTATAATGAGCGGTTTGTTCCTTTCTTATCTTTAATCTATTTCTAGTGGCAACTTGGTGGTATCCTGACTTTTCTGACAATAGATATCCATATATCCCACCACATGTTACCAAACCTAAAGGTCAGTTTGAAAGCTCGGCATAATTGTTCTCATTCCAATGGTTCATTATTTTGTAGAAAAACTGAACCTATACCTTGTTCAGCTCCCAGAGTCTTGTGCTTTTTCCGTTCCAAGTGATCTTCAGTTACTCGCTATTCCTCTCTTTCAGGTGTTTAACAATGCTGTAAGTAGCACGTTGTATAAATTATATAAGTGTAGTGGATTAAATTTCAACGGCTAGGAACAATATGGTGAAGTAATTAGTTCTTTGCCGACCCTTCTCAGCAGATACCATGTGAATTACCTATAAAGCTGGAATATTGTTTACACAATATGACATTTTATCATAAGGCTGGTTAGTAGTCCTGTTTTCTAGAATTGAAGCACAAGTTGATATATAAATACATTTGTCGCCATTTTCAGTCTTCACTTTTGTCAAACATACATTATTCAGTCGTCGTTATCGGGTGATTGGAAGTTATGGCCTTTCGATTTGTTCTTCGTTGTTTTAGACCAGTTCTTTTGAGAGACAATTCCTTTCGAAACAAGTGTAGCAACCGTAGTTTTTCCAATCATACTGGAAAAGGTATTTTCGGTTTAGAGGTATTTTTATCCCATTCGAACCTTCCAGTAAATACTGACTCATCTGGTCTGTAGCGTTTGCATAGAGCAAGTGATTGGCAGTCTATAACCTTGGAAACCATTCAAAATTGTGAACGCATAGCTACGACAATAAGATCTTCGAAACCGTCTACTTATACTTTACAGTTATTTGACGATCTATCCAACGAACTCTGTAGAGTATTGGATGTTATGGAACTCTGTAGACACATACACCCTGATCCAGATTTTATTGGAGAAGCTGAAAAATGGTTTTCTGTTTTGAATAGTTACATGCAAGTAAGTATATTCTCGACTCTGATTGAGAACCACCAAAAGCGTTGTATTGTAAGGAATTAAACGCAGATTATCTTCTTTATCGACCGCTTTCAGACTTGGAAATGAGGTCCTCGGAGCTTTCTTTAGACAGAGAAGAGAATATGATGCTCAAGTCTCTCATTTCGGATATGCAAAGAAGCGGTATTCATATGCCAAGTAAGACCAGACAAAAAATCGTGGAGCTTCAAAACAAGGTCAGGAATAGCGCTTACTCGTCTTGAGAAGTAAAGTTTACTATTAGGTCTGTAATAGATTGCTAGCTTAGGTTTTGAGTTTACCCGTCAGATTTCGCGACCACCAGCTTCCTTTTCTGTTCCTGAAGATAAAGTGAATGAGCTGTTTAGTCCAACTGAGCTTGCTTCCTTTGAGTATATTGAACAACGAGAAGGAAAACGTATTTATAGGAGCGATATGGTAAGGAGTTTGGTCACGACTAGAGTTATATTGAACATGTTTGTAGCAAACTTTGAAACAGATCTTACACCATCATGAAAAAGGAGAGGCTCGTAAACTGGCCTATCTATCTATATACAATGCAGATCCTTCAAGTATTCAAGTTGTCGACTCATTATTAGGAACTAGAAGTCAGTTAGCGAGAATGTTGGGTTATTTATCCTACAGTCATTTTGCTTCTGTGGACAAGTTAATGAAGAATCCTGAAAGAGTGCGTGAATTTCTTTTGCAACTTAATAAAAGTTTGCAACCAAAACTTGAAAATGAATTGCGGCAACTTCAAGAAGAAAAATATAGAAGAGAATTATCAAACCACCCTATTGAGAGTTGGGAAGTTACATTTTACTGTAATCAGATTAGGAAGAAGCAGCTTACCACTGAAAACCTAAGATTGGATGAATATTTACAATTAGAATCGTGTTTGGAGGGCATGTTTTATATTGCAAATTGTCTTTTTGGTATAAGAACTGTAGAAGATTTGGAAAATCCGGAAAAGTGGCATGACGATGTAAGAAAATTCGTTTTTGTGAGTGAGTCTGGAGAGTGTTTGGGAACTTTATTTCTTGACCTTTATCAACGCCCTTACAAATATCCAAACTCTACTCATTTCACGATTCAGTCTCATCGTATTTCAAAAGATGGCAAGCATCAACTTCCAGTTATAGCCATCACAATGAACATGGAAAATAATTCGAGGACCATGAAAGAATCAACTCTGTTGCATCCTTTTGAACTTCAAACCCTAAATCATGAGTAAGTGTGAATTTCTATATTTTTGCATAGCAATGACATTTCATTTTGAAGATTTGGTCACGCACTACATTCGATTCTTTCCGCAACTAGATTTCAGAATCTAGCTGGAACAAGGACTGCTTTAGATTTTGTAGAAATGCCTTCGCATCTTTTTGAATATTTTGCTAGGGACCGAAGAGTTCTACAGCAGTTTGCAAAGGAAGGTTTTATTAACAAGACTATTCCAGAGTCTCTGGTGGAGGATATGCTGAGACATTCTCAGCTATTCTCAGGAATTGACGCACAGACGCAGATTTTCTATTCTTTGTTGGATTTAGAGCTTCATTCTTCTTCTAGCGTTTATGATGGAAGAAGTGTTGATATATTGAAAACAGTACAAAATGAGCACACTCCATTTCGATATGTTGAGGGAACAGCTTGGCACACTCGTTTTGGTCACTTATACGGGTAAATCTTTTTCATCAGAATTTATTTTTGTATAGCATCTAATATGTCTTGAATAGATATGCCTCTTGTTATTATTCCTATTTGGTTGCGAAGGTGCTTGCATCGAAAATATGGCAACGTTTATTTAGTGATAATCCTCTTAGTAAGGAATCAGGAAAGTTGTTACAAGAGAAGGTCCTTATGGTTGGAGGTTCGAAAAGTCCTCAAGAGATATTAGAAAGTATTCTTGACAATGATATGAAGGCTGATCGCTTTTTGATGGAATTGGGTATAAATGAGTTTGTCTTGGAAGAGTGTCCTTCAATCTATACTGGCACAGATAACTAAATGCAGAATTATTGAACATTCTCCTTGTCTACAAAACCTTTTGACTGGTTTGCTGTATCAAATTGTGAAACAAAGTGTACAAGTTGACATGAACAATTTGTTATTCAAGTCATTGTAGAAGATTCTCTTGTATGCTGTTGTCGTGTACTTTGCCGTTTTTATTAGATAAAGAATTACGGTCTTAACAGTAGACTATTGCAAGTAGCCTCTTTTTGGATGAACTCGATAGCAGTTACAGAAAATGCATGAAAACTTGCGTACTTACTTCACCAAAAATTGGATTGGTTTCATGCAACGTCGATTTCATGAACGATTGCGTGATCCAAGGTTTCAAAGACTTCCTAAGAAGTTGCGAAAGGTCTCAACTGACAGACGTTTCAGGTCAATTTCGAGTAAGTTTCTAGAACGAAGTCAACCTGATGTCGACAAGTTTGGAAGGCCCATCGACAGAAACAAAAAGCTTTCCGAACAACAGGAATTGGAAAGCTATTATCAAGTCCTTTCCGACCCTTCTTCTTCAGAAGAAGAGTCTAATGCAGTCACAGAAACACCAGAAAAGTGGGCAAGTGAAGTTAGTAAGAGTGAAATGGTTTCTATAGAACATTCTTCTAATCAAGAGGCTACCTCTGCCTCGAGTGTTGTTCCCCTTGGCAGAGAAACTCATCGTTTGGCAGTGACAAATCTAGACTGGAAAAGACTGTACGCTGTAGATATTTTAGCAGCTTTGAATTCCTTTTGTCCTGAATCGGGTCAGATTTTGAGTATTTGCGTATATCCAACAGAATATGGGAAATACTGGTTGAACAAAGAAAGTCAGGAGGGTCCACAACTTGAGCGTTTTAGGAAGAAAGCTCTTGAAACTTTGAATGATAATTCAGCATATACCACAAACATTCTCAATCTAGAACAAGAGGAATTTGATGAACAACTTTCGTCAGAAATTGCCAGACAGTATGAGTTGGACAGAGAAAAATTCTATGTTGGAGTTGTCGTTTGTGATTCTGTTGCCACAGCTTCTTCAATTTATGAACAGTGTGACGGATTAGAATTGGAAAGTAGTGGCAATGTGTTTGATTTACGATTCATACCGGACGATGTTGTCTTTCAGGACCTTCCCAGAGATTCTGCTGGTCAAGTACCCAATAACTATGAACCGAAAACATTTTCTACTTTGCCTTTGCAACATACTTTTGCAAAACTTTCATGGGATGAAGACGATCCACATCGTGCAAAACTGAAGAAACGGCGTTTCACGGAACAAGACTTGTTAGATGATGATTTAAGAACTTATCTTGCTTCCTCGGATTCTGAGATAGAAGAAGAGAAAAGGGATGTCTATAAGCAGTTAGCCTCAGAAGTTCTTTCTTCAGGC
The DNA here is from genome assembly GCF_000341285.1 of Galdieria sulphuraria. Classification (NCBI taxonomy): domain Eukaryota; phylum Rhodophyta; class Bangiophyceae; order Galdieriales; family Galdieriaceae; genus Galdieria; species Galdieria sulphuraria. Next base: position 157,866 of record NW_005178475.1, read on the forward strand.
AAGGACCGACATGTAGAGAAAGAAGAGAATCTCGAAATGGAAGCCACCTTTATTTCAGGTTTAGATAATATCGGAAAGAAGATATTGCAATCTAAAGAACAAAAGGAGGTAGAAATGAATGAAAGTGCATGGGAGAGACGCCTTCGAAAGATGAAAAGTAAGAAAAACGCAGGTAAAGATCGGAAAGTATATAAAAACGACGAGTCACCTAATCCTGTACCAGCCTCAAAGGATGATAAATCAAGTATTCGCAAAGAAGCAGAATTGGAGTTACTCTTTATGAATTCGAAAGAAACAAACGATTATTCTTCAGACGAGGGCAAACAAAGGAAATCCAAACTGAAGAAAGTGAAATCAAATCCTGAGAACTTTTCTTTAGATACTGAAGATCCTCGCTTTGCTGCATTGTACCACTCACATGACTTTGCATTAGACCCAACTGATTCACGATTCAAGAAGAGTTCTGGAATGAAAAAACTTCTACATGAAAGATCGAAAAGACTTTATGATACTTCATGAACTGTGGAAACAAATGAAGTAGTATTCTACAATAAACTGAGATGAACATCAAAAGGTATTATTCCACAATATCGTCAAATGCTTCGACTCGTGAACTAATTCTAATGCTTCGTCTCTCCATCGTCTTTGAGAAGTGTTTTGCAATAATTTCTCTCGCAATGACTTACTCGGCTTGAAACAAGTCAAAATGTCCAACTCGAAATCAGATATCTCCAAAGTTTCCGTAGTTGTTCCAGTTTCTTCCGTGTATTGACTCCTTACATTTTCTTCCGAATGGACAGATTTGTTGGTGTCTCTAGGATAACCGACTTCTCTACTACTACTCTGGATATTCTCAGTGACCCTCAAGCTGGACTCCAAAGAAACTTCCTTCAAAGCTTTTGCGGCACCTTCTAGTTGTTCTATGGCTTCTCGCAAGGAATATTGGCCTTGGCTCGATTCTGAGAAATAAAAGATGTTTCGGTCAATAAGTTCACTTTCCGAATACACGTCTTCACTCTCCCCTTTATCGCTCTCGTTAGAAAGTGAGAAAAACTTTTCAATTCTTTCCCTCAGCTTCCTTGCTTTTAAAGCTGCTTCCACGGCTTCTCTTGAAAGTTCGAGAGTTGAAGTTTCATTCTCAGAATCAACTTGCGTCTTATAAGATGCCATGTCTTCTTATGAACTCATCATCGCTCAACAATCTTCGGAGAATTGGCGAGATGAAGAATTGCTTCCTATCATCATCATCATCATCAACTTGGTTGCTATCGGAAGTTAAGAAGAATATTCGTTATAAGGGTTGTGCTTTATATCGTTTTCCTATTATAAAACTCAAGAATGCAAGGGGAATACCGCTGGCTACCTCATTCTGCCGAAAACAAACGAGAATGGGTCTTTCTCAGAATCTGCGAAGTCACACAGATCTTCAGTATACTCCAAGCGTGAAAGGAGCAGACACAGTGTTACATTCGGTACTGAAATTATTCGACGTTTCGGTTCACTTTTGTCACAACAGTCTTGTCTTTGTTGCTGAGCGTTTGGGACTACATTCTTGGTTCGATGTGGTACCCTCAGATGGAAAGCGTCTACTGTACCAAACTCAAATCGTGACTATTGTGATTATACGGGAATTGGCTGTGTTACTGTTTCTTGTCCAGGTTTGGCCGAAAGTTGTTCGTTATATGCTGCATTGGCTTAGAAAGGCTTGGATTCAATTCGACTTTTTGGGAACAAAAGTCTTAAACAAAGTTGCCGGGAAAGAAATCAAAGATGAATTTGTAACTTCTGTTCCATGGAGTGATACAATTCTTAAAGCAGCGGAACAGCCGTTGATTCTTTCTTTGTGGATTTTTGCTTTGTTACGAATAGCAAACCTGGGAACTTTGTTGGGTTCTTCGGCGTTTTATGCCTTAGAAAACATTCTACACGTGCGGATTGGTGACAATGTTGTTGGTTACGGTTTAGGTAATGGGAATTGAATTATTCCTTATGCATATTGAAATTGGTTACGGTACTTAGGAAAGCTATCTTTTGTTTTATTGTTTGGATGGTTCTTGGAAAGGTGGCGGAAGTTGCTGTTTCAGAATGTAGGTTCGAATATGAAGAATGTCGATTCTATGGATCGTTCCTTGTTTTTAGCCTATGAAAGGTTGATGCAGGCTGTGAACTATCTTATCATTTCCTTTTTACTCTATGAATATGTTGGTCTTTCGTTTGCTCCAATCTTTGCAATCAGTGGCTTGGGAGGTACTGTTGAATTGACGTAAAATCCTTTACTGTTTGTAACTGATAATTAGGCATCGCGTTGAGTTTGGCTGCGCGTGATTTTGTGTCCAATGTCTTTGGTAGTATCATGATTTATTTGACGAGGCCTTTTACTGTGGGTGATAAAATCCGTAGTAGAGATGGTAGTGTGAATGGTTGTGTTGAGAAGATTGGATGGTTCGTATTTAGCCAAAGAAGAATGAAGTACTAACGTTATTTTAGGTACAGCTCAGAAGTCTTAAATGATGAAGGTTTAGTAGTCTTTGTCCCAAACTCGACGTTTACAAGTGCAGTGATAACCAATTTGAGTAGAATGAAACAAATTCCGTTTCAAAGGAAAATTTCACTCTCCAAAGTTTATTTACAGAATATGGATCGTATATTGGATGATATTAGAAAGAAAATAGAATCTTTTTCAGTGGTAGACTTTTCAGTCCCTCCGACGATATATGTAACTGATGTAAGAGACGATAGTATTGAAATTGAAGTCCGATGTGTATTGAAAAATTCAGTAAGTATTTTATTTATGTTTTTTGTTTGTTTGTTTGAGAGACCATTTCAGTCTCAAATGGATGAGAAACTGGCTCGTCAAAATCTTATTATAGAACTTGGTGAATTGGAGCAACAATTAAGAGTGGCAGGTGCTGCTTAATTCTTGTAATTTTCAATATTCAGTCATTTGTTGTGTTCTCTGGTTGTATTAAACGGCATATTGTTTCACATCAATTGAATTTTTTGACAATACATTTAGTCAATACCTAAGTTTGCTTAGTCTTTAAGAGATTTTCCTCATAGCATCATATTCCTTTCATTGTATCGGATGATATCCTTTCCAGAAGATTGTCGCCCTAAGATGTGTCCTTTCCCAACCTCAAAAAGTGGAAAAACGCATTATCAATTCCATTCCGGTCACTGACTTGAAGTCCTTGTGCGTAATGGTTGTGAGAATACGTCTTGCTTGTGTAGGTAGAAGAAACCATCCTATGTATAAGATTGTCGTTGCAGATAGTCATTGGCCTAGAGACGGAAAACATTTAGAAGCAATTGGCTTATACAGCCCCATAGCGGCAACCAAAGAGGAGGTATTTGTTATCGTTATCCTTTGCCTTGAAAGAATACTTATATGTCGGTAGCTTCAAACAAATACAAAACGAGTTTTGCTTGACATAGAAAGGGCTAAGTATTGGGTAGCAACTGGTGCGCAACCCACAAAGACTGGTCAGTTGTTTTAGCTCTTCAACTTGAAGCGATTTAACTTCAAAGATAGTATTTTATTTATTTGCTTTAGCAGGAATCTTGCCAATGCCACCAAACCCAGTTTTATGGCAACAAAAAGCAATTGCGAGATATGAAGGTATTAGCGTAGACGAACTTGGGAAACCAGTAAGCAAAGAATCTTTAGAAGACCTTCAAAGAACGACAAGTGGACAAACCAGTAACACTACTTAAAAAAACTTTCTAAAATAAAGTAATATATTGGAAAATACTGCCCTTAGTTTCGGGGTATTTTAGAAGTTAGAAAAATAGGCTCTCTTCAGGTTAATTGGAAGTATTTGACTGATCCCTTTCTACCAAGGCTACACCTTGTTGTACAGGTTCTCTTGCCCTTACAGATTCTTTCACTCTCAAGATATCCGGCTCTATAAGGTTTATTCCCTTTTCCAGTTCTCGAACAGCCGTCCTTTGCTCTTGCTTCTTTGCCTGTTTCATTTTACTCTTATAGAAATCTTTCTCTCTCTTAACCCTAACCGCATCAACTTTCTGGATAGCTTGAATGGTCTTTCCAACTAGTTCCCTGTCATAACGTTGTATTCTTTGTCTCTTTCTTTCAAATTCAAACGTGGAATCCTGAAACTGTAATGAGTTGATTATTCTCATCACAAAGTTGACTTACAATAGCCATTTCCTTGCCATGTGACTTTCGATAAGCCTTTGTCCACCTCAAGTATCGAGGGTTTCGCTTCATATGGAACGTTTTCCTACATTTTGAGCGGCAAAACCGGAAAACTTTTGCGTCGTTACGAACGAACTCTATACCGTGACCAGGATACACGGTACTGGAGCAAATATAGCACTTTTCTAGTCTCATCTACCAAAACCCGGCGCCAACAATTTTCGACACAAACCAATTCCGCCTTTTAATACAGTTTCCAATCATTACTGATCAGGATATTCAAACTAAAAGATTTAAAACAACCAACATATATTTATTGCCTACAAGACTAACTTTGAAACATGTCAAGTTTTCTGGAAGAGAAACCACAGTAATAGTCAATGATCAATTCATAGGAAAACTTTCTTGACGCAAGTTGATAACTGTGCTCTTAATTTTCGTCATTGCTTCCAAACTAAAGTAGACGCCTTGCGAGCCTAAACCCGAATCTTTGAAACCCTGAAATGGAAAATGATCGGGACCCCTTGCAGGCTGACCATTCACTTGAACTGTTCCAGTTGAGAGCTCATCCGATATATGGATGGCCTTTTCAATGTCATTTGTGAATACACATCCTTGTAAACCCATCGTGCTCCTGTTTGCAAACTCGACTGCCTCTTCCGCACTCTTCAAACGAATGATAGGCAATACAGGACCAAACGGTTCTTCCCAAGCTATCTTCATGTCCTCTCGAACATGATCGAATACTGTAGGCCAAAGTAAATTACCTTCTCGTTTATAAGGACAAACCTCTGAGGCACCCTTTTGCCGTGCATCGAAAACTAGGCTCTCAATATAATCGGCAGAGCTTTTGTTAATAACCGCTGTTATGTCGGCATTCTCCTCAGGATGTCCTACTGTCAGTTTCTTAACTCCATCAACAACCTTCTTTACCAACTCATCCCCAATAGGTTCAACAGCTAGGACAATTTTCACCGCCGTGCAACGCTGAGCACTATACGAGAAGGCACCAGAAACTATTGCTTTGGCTGCTAAATCTAAGTCACAGTCTGGCAAAACAATTGCCGCATCTTTTCCACCAAGTTCCATCTGTAAAGGTATCATACCAACCTTCTTACAAACCGACATTCCTGTGGTTCCTCCACCAGTAAGCGATATACAATTCACAAGTGGATGTGTTGTGAGAAAATCTCCAATCTCAGAGCCCTTTCCAGTGACTGCGTTCACCACTCCTGCCGGAACTCCTGCCAAATGAAACGATGCTGCAAGATATAAAGCTGAAACTGCTCCTTGGCTAGGGGTCTTAATAACAACACTGTTTCCGGTGATTAAGGCAGGCGCAACCTTAGAGGCACACAAATTCACAGGATAGTTAAACGGAGGAATACATAAAATCACTCCTAGAGGAACTCTATGGACTAGACAAAGCTTATCTCTCTTCTGACCAGGAAATGAGTCCGAAGTCATCAGCTTTCCAACCAATCTCGTTCCTAAATCACACTTTGTGAATAAGCAAATTCTACTTGACAAACAAACCTTCTTCTGCAGTATATTCGATGAGATCTGCGGTACGGACCACTTCTGAGACAGCACTCTTTCTGTTCTTCGCTATTTCTTTTACTAGAGCAGTTGCTATCTCATCCTTATTTTCACGAAGGATAACAGCTGCTTTTCTCAGGTATTCGGCACGTTTCCAAAGTGGAGTCTTTGCCCAACCCCTCTATGAAATATTTGTTAGCACAATCTCTTTCAAACGAAGAAATTCTAACTTGAGCTCTGTTTGCAGCTTTGAAAACTTCATCAATGTCTTGTTGCGAGCAAGATTGGAATTCGTAAGCTTCTGTATTGTCATAAGGAGTGACTTCTTTCATCGTTTTTCCAGAGCCGCTAGTCCCTTCCAAACATAATAAGTCTCAGCAAACAAAGGAATAACAAGAACAACTTACTCCATTCACCGTTTGAGAGGAATTTGAATACGTTTCCCTGCTTCATAACTGCGAAAGTATCAGACTTTGTGTGTGTCGAATTGTTCATTGTTAAAACTATCGAGCTTTCCAACCAACAACAATTAATTCAATGCCTCTGCAGAAATGTTTCCAATTTTAACGGCGCACGATGAGTTTAGCAGCTCCTCGTGTTCCAATGGACACGAGCTTCCCATTTCTTCGAAAATTTAGGAACCCTGAAAGTATGCCCAAAGCCAACAAGAGAGTATTTCTACAAAATAAGGCTGAAAGTATAGAATGATAGAAACTGTTTACTAAAGCAAGAATGATACAACTAGTATCCACTGTTCAGTGCACTGATATGTTTTCGTTGTTGCAGTTTCTTTATATAGTTGTTCTTTAATCCCATGGCCAGATACGACTTCTTTTGTTCATTGAAATAGTTGATGCTATCGTTTTCTGATAACTTCCTAATGTACTTGTGATAATCTTGAAGTTCGTTTCTCAACTGACCATTCAACAGGGTTGCTCTGTAAGGCCGTACTCTTCTAGGACGCTGTCGATAGTAAATTGCAAAGGCTCTATGCCCCACTCGATAGCGAGCTAAGCACAGTTCATATGCTTCACTCGATGGGTCTTCACTCTCATTCTCCGACACTCCATCTACAACTGAAACAAGCGGATTCCCCAAACATTCGTCTTCAAAGTTGTAAAATTCACTAAATTCGTCTAACCAGGCCTCGTCATTGTCTTTCATTCTACAGTGGTTCTTTGAAGCCATATGGTCTCGAACACTTTGCAAGGTCGAAAACTTCTTGTCACAAAATACACATGAGGTATACTCTCCTACCTTACTACCTAGGTACGTCAACAAACCTTCCAGATCTTCAAGATTATCCCAAAACGGAATTCGAAAACTATGCACGACAGCCATATGTCGTAAACAAGTGGTGACATCTTCAAACGCCTTTCCGTCGAACATACAAGTACCAGGAGCTATAAACATAGCTTCCTCCTTGAAAACTGATGAAACAACTTTTGTGCTTTCCGAATGGCTCTCACTCCTTTTTATGGGTTGTTCTTCGACGTTCTGTGACAAATGTCTTTGAGACTTCTCGTGCTGTTTAAAAGCCTTGGTACTGGAAAAGTGCTTCTTACAAGCTTGGCAATATATGACGTTAGACTCCTTTCTATTGTTTTCATCCTCCACTTTCACGGATTCTAACCTTGTCTCAAACTCCACAAAACTTATGGGACCTAAACCAGCCAACTTGACGCAATGATAAAAACTGCCCAACAAAGTTCGTCCCACTCACCTTTCTCTTCAAGTTTACTCGGTGCCAGTCAGAGCTGTAGTGGGACTTTATTGTCTCCGCGCTTTCTACTCTCACGTGACAAGCCGTACAAGTTATCGTCTGCGGAGGGTCTACATAAGAGGACTCCATCACTCTCCAGAATGTCAGAAATGACAAATTCTTGTGACAATATAAAGGATGAACAACATCTTAAGCAATGACTAACGTTACAAAGCAATACGACTTTCTGGTGTTGAAGAAGAAGAACTTGTGATAAGTTGTTGTTGCATTGCAAAATTTTTATGTTATTCTTTTAATGAACATTCTTGAACTGTCTGAAGTCAATACTGATTTGTATATATGAGTAAACAACCTTGTTTTTGACAAGTTTTTTTGAAACGTTAACGTCATGAGAAGAATATTTGTATATACAATCTTCTGGTTTCTACTTGCAAGTCTCGCAGCCATGTTTTTGAAAAGACGAAAGTGGAAACAGATTTACTTGTGTGCTGCAGTTATCTCAACAAGTGAAATCACATCTGTCTTTGAACTTCATTATACTCACCACAGAAATATTTTTATACGCAAGGAATAAAGACTTTATTACATTTTGAAATATATAGATTTTTTAACTCAGTTCATGATTATACAGTCAGTATTAGTTACAGAAATTGGCAAGTCTGTAGCTGCGCACTTTGCAAAAATAAAATTCACAAAACGGACAACACGTATTTATTGAACCACAAGCGAGGAAAGATTATTAGATATAAAGTTCAGTGATCCATGATATAAAGATTTCCACTCAATATCTTGTTCTCCAGAACACTACCACTAGGAATCATGATTTTGTTGCCTCGTGATGCGACAATAATAACTGTTCCCTTCAAAGAAACATTCGAGCCAAAGCTAACATCTCCACTAACTGTAAGATGGTCCAATTCCAACAAGTCTGGAATTGTCTCAAAACGTGCATTATATTCTCCAACCTTTTGAAACTCTGGTCCCAGTTTCACTACTGGAGTCGTGGCAAACTCTCTTAAAGGATTAGGAACAAGGGTTCCAGATTTCAACGTGTAAAGACTGCTCTGAACCAAAAGCAGGTCTGAAGTAGACTTCACAGGAAGAAAACGTGAACGAGGAACATTTACACCTCGAGCATTTCCGAAGTATCGAATGGCAGAACCAACAGCTGTCTCCAGTTGTATTACTTTCTGATCACCGACGGATTTAGTATTTGCAATAATATCGAGATCCATATTTCCTCCCTTTACAAGCCTTTTGACTGCACGCAAGTTTAACCAAATATTATTGGTGTTAAAGACCTTAAACTTCTTCACTGACTTGAATTCCTCAATGTGCTCTTTAGGAACTTGTGCAACCTCCAGCAAAGTCACATGGCCATCATACGATATCAAAGTACCCCCTTTTATATCTGCTCGAGTTTTATCAGTCAATTCCATGCAGAATTCGCACTTGGAATCCTCGATCATCTTTAAGATATTCAGATCCACCGTCGCTCCCAAATTGTCTACGTTAGAAACAAAGAGATACTCTTTTCCTTGTGCTAGCAATGTATCGATGATTCCTGTACTCTCAATAGACTCAAACAGATCGCCATGTCCAGGAGGATACCTTTACTTCCAGTCAATGGCAATTGAAACATTCTAGTAAAGAACCTACCAGTCTTCATGGCTATAATTAGAATGTGCTAATGGCATAGGTTGGAGAGAATCTTTAAGTATTCTGGGATATCGACTTTGTTGAAAAGTCATTATTGTCACTTGAGTATCCTGATACTTCTTTATAATCTTCGCTGTATCCGCATCTGTATTAAAGGAATTCATGAGAAGCAGAGGAACATTTGCTTCAGGATACTTCTTATTAATGTGCTCAATCTGCTGAACGATCAAATCCAAAAAGGTTGTCTCTCCGCGAACTTCGATGACTGATTTTGGACCAGTACAGCCCATAGTAGTCCCCAAGCCTCCGTTTAGCTTCAAAACAGCTAATTTCTTCAACAATTTGGTAGACTCTGAAGATTCACAGGATGGGAGAGAAGAGTATGGCTTCACGAGGTCTGTAGAGGGGGACTCGATCAAGTTCCAGTCAAGTTTCTTCTTTGTCGACCTTTCTCTAAGGTATCTGCCAAATAACTTTGCAAACCCCTGCATTTCCCTTTCCGTCATTTTAGCTCTGGGGTCTTCAGCGTGTGTATTTATTTTATCGATCTCACTTTGAACAACCTAACACAGGTCATTGAGCACAAAGTAGCGCAAAAGTTCTAAAATAACCTTTTCTATAGATACATCCGTCACTGAAATAAAATCTGCGAGTGATGCAGAAGCTCCAACACTTGAGTTGTTTGTAGAACGCTTCATAGTAACTTGTGCTCGGTTGAAAGAAGAAAATGAACAATCACAAAACAGCCAATAATAATTTGGAACAAGCAATCTGGAGAATTGGATGATTTCCATAGAGAATCAAGTCTTCAACATTCATTTTACTCTTGAATTGAAATTGTGAATAGAGTAAGATCGAATTCAGCTTTAAAAATGAAATAGTGTTGTTGAAAAGTTTAAAGTGGCTATAGTGCTTTCTAGATGTGACATTCGTATTTTTGTGTTAAATGTTTTCTGTAACTTGTATTTGCTTGACTCTAAGGAATCTCTGGAAGTGTAATAAGTGTATATCTATGTTCGAGAGAACGAGCGACAATGACAGGAAACGCGAAATGTAATGAAATACTTTTGAATACAATGGCAGTCCTTGAGAGAGAGAGAGAAAAGTTTCATAAGCAGAATTGTATATATTTATATATGCATATATTATATCTCAGTCTTAAAATAGCGGAATTATGAATGAGTAACACAAAAACGAGTGAGTTTCTTTTTTTGAAAGCATCTCAATAAACAGTTTGTCTTCCTATATTGTCAATATTATCTCTCTTTATAATATACATATATGTACTGATGCTAATAGACTAGGTTTCGGCGAATTTTTTGTTGTATAACAAGACATCCATAACTGTTGTACTCGAATATAACTTTAAACTGCTGCTAAATATGTATAGTCGTTAATTCCATTGAAGAATTTCTATTTTAGAGTCGTATATTTTTATACTGAATAAGATCATATATGCTCAAAGCTTTAGAGCTTTTCCATGGTTATGAAAACATTCAAAGAAGCCGCTGTATCTTGCTTACCATATGGATTGTATCAAAAAGGAGCTACAGGATAACAGTTCTATAGAAATTGACAAAGAATAAAAATAAATAATAGTATTCCAAGACTTCACCCATCGAACGCTCTAACTGCTCACATTTTAAGAAAATTAATTTGATTATTCGGTGCGTTTTCTCATACTACTAAAAGATGGAGCATGACAGTTCTCAGGTAAGCTTCGTCCTTATTCTAGTCTTTACGAACAATGAAAGTTTCCTTTTCAACGTAAAAATTGGGAACAGTCTCGTGAGCTACTGCGGGAAAGTGTGAAGGAATTGAGGGAACATATAGAATGCTGCAAGGAACTCAATCAGAGGTTGGAATCGAAGGTCGAAGGACTGCGAAAGGTTTTATTAAAGAAAGAAGGCTCCAAAGTTACTGAAGAAGATGACAAAGCAGGAATAATAGAATTGCAAAAGATCTCAGAACATCCTTCAGGAACACAAGAAAACTCCAAGTAGTGAAAATACTGTAGATACATAAATAGGACAAACTTCAAATGGATCTTGAGAATGGTATTTCAATGACTCACGGAATGGGCCTGAGTGGCACATTATTCGCTTCCTCTTTGAAGTTTTCCGAAATATGTTAACGCCTTTGAAAATTTCAAGCACACACCACACTCGATTATTCTGTCAATTGTTCCACTCAAGTGCAATTTCACATAATTGGAGATGGTTTTCTAGTACTTCAGCAGGTGAAAGGACACTCAACAAAAGAATTTTCAGTAAGCTGGACAAGTCAGGTTACATAAGGTCAATAGTCAGGTTAACTGGTATAGCTACTGTGAGTTCATTTGCACTTGGTTTCTATCTATATAGGAATGAGACCCACGAGAGCTATGCAACTTGGACCGGAGGAGCTTTACGCTTTCTAAGAAGTCTGAGTGTAGGAGGTATGATATTTGGAGATTATGTTTGGAGTATGAAGGGATTCCGCCTCGTTTCGGACAATATGGTTTCTGATCTCCACGATACGCATCAGCGTTGCGCAAAACGACTCCTGGAACTTTGTAGAAAGAACGGCGGTTTATATATCAAAATTGGTCAACACATAGCACAACTGGATTACTTACTGCCAGATGAATATTGTCATACGTTGCTTCCTCTTGTGGATGCATGTCCGACTCAACCTTTAAGTGATGTTTATATTACTTTTATCGAAGATCTTGGTTCGACCCCTGACCAGCTATTCAGTTTCTTTGACTCGAATCCATTTGCATCGGCTTCTTTAGCACAAGTTCACACGGCAGTCACCCATTCTGGTCAAAAAGTAGCTGTAAAATTGCAGCACAGGGGCTTGAAAGAAGCAGCAAAAGGAGATATTGCTACGGTTGCTTTTCTGGTGGATATAGCAGCCTTTCTGTTCCCTGATTTTGATTATCAATGGCTGGTAACTGAGATTAGAGAAAACTTACCCAAGGAACTTGATTTTATTCATGAAGCACGAAACGCAGAACGTTGCCGTACAAATTTTGGAAACCGTCTTGACGTTACAACCCCTGATATCTTTTGGAATCTTTCGTCTTCTCGTATTCTTACGATGTCTTTTGAAGAAGGATGTCGTCTTGATGATGCAGAGTCGATGAAATCTGTTGGACTGGCACCCGCAGATGTATCACGTATTGTTTCTGAAGTTTTCAATGAGCAAATATTTCTTCATGGTTTTGTTCATTGTGATCCTCATATTGGTAATATCTTAGTTAGGCCGAGGGCAGACAAACCAAAGAGTCCGCTTATTGTCATGCTTGACCATGGACTGTATCGAGAACTTTCTCCAGACTTGCGTCTTTCGTATGCAAAGATGTGGCGTTCTATAGTTTTAGGAGATAAGCAAGGCATTATAGAAAGCTCTAAAGCATTAGGTGTTGGAGAATACTATGAATTATTTGCGCAACTGTTAACAACGAGACCTTGGAGAGACATCGTTTCTTCGGAAGTGGATCTCGACCGTTTAAAGATGCCAAGTACAGAAGAATATCGTTTGAGAATTCAGAAATATGCGGTTTCTGCAGTTACAGATATCTCCAACTTACTTGGCCATCTTCCAAGACCGTTACTTTTGTTACTAAAGACTAATGATTGCCTCCGGAGTGTAGATAGAGCCCTTGGAGCACCTCTGAATACTTTCATTATTACAGCAAGATACTGTGCAAAGGCAATCGAACAAGCCGAACTTCGGGCGGCAGCAATGGGTCATGTCTCTGAAAGGCTATTGGGACATTTCCGAGCCCGAAGAGATCGTTTGACTGTTGAATTTCGTATCTTTTTATTTCGGTTCTACATTTGGCTGAATATTTTACTTCATGCCCTGAAGGAGTTTCTTCCTAAGGGGTTTTTTATCCAACGGCAACAAGTTTATTCTTGAAAAGATCTTGCTTTCAGAAGCTACAAGGCGCTTCTGAACATTTTGTTGGTACTTTTATTTAGAAAGATAATGATATTGTTTATAGTTTAGATAGGAATAGGGTTATTCATGCTGGAGTGTCAACTGATATTTAGGTAATACAATTTCAGAAGCATATTCTTTTTGAACTGTATTAGTGCCTTGGAATCCGTCGTTGGACTGTCTAAGTGAAAGCTAAAATATAAAGTATGAAGCCATAAACTGTGTTTACCTATTTCATTGTATTTGTTTGCAACTAAGTATCAAGTCGAATTGAGTCTTTTGATGCAATCACCAAATGAATCTCTTCCGAAAATGAGAACAACTAAAGAGGAAGTCCTAGCCTTATTAGGTTGAACGACCTTCTACTTAACCAACAAAGCCCACTAAGTAGTCTACAATTGAGGAAGCAAAATGTGACTATCCTTTCTGGTTGATTGAATAGTTATTTTATTCAACTTACAAGCTATGTTTTCCAGCTTCTGTAAAATCTTTTAACATACATTTCTGATTCATTTCTAGAATGGCATTCTAGAGATTCCACATTGGGAAATGGATCTGACTTATGTCTGAGAACATTATGAGAATGTGGTTGAATATCATTCGAGGACTTGTACCGAACAAACAAGAGAAACTGCAGAATCGTATTTCTTCTATGCCACTCGTAAGTTATGAATTCTAACGTTGGCTTTCTTGAAATAGCTTCTTTAAACTCCACAGGCAGCGACAAGTAACGGAGTCGAACAAGTACATGCGGTCAAAAGTTTGGAAACGAAAAAATTCGAGTCGAGCACTGAGGAAGAATCTGGGCGTCGCGTTTCTTCGTGCTATCTGAGAGACAGTATGATTACCAGGATGAGAACACAAGGAGTATCCCAGGATGACCTTGTACGCAAACTTTTTGGACTAAATAATGTGCTGTGGGTTTTGTTCTCGTTGTATTTTTTGCGTCTGTTAGTTGTTCGTACTATTCATGGTTTATCTCCTGTTTGCATTGACTTCTTGTTGACAAGTATCTATGATGCTCCAAAAATTATACTCATGTTTGGACTTATTTGGGCGAGCTCCTATGCTTTCTATTTAATACTTTATTTAGAAAGAAAGAAACTTCTTTCACGTATGCTAACGAATGCCCTATTGAGGTTTTGTTTACTTTTGCTACTTATACTTCCTTGTAAATGGGTGTTATCCTGTGAATATCCAGTTGTTCCTTCTTTTTCTGTGGCAGCTCAGGTATGAGCACCGAAAGTCTTGTGGATGTTTCTTTGTTAATGTTTTAGGCGACTTGTTTTTTCTTAAAAATACATTCGTTCGTTGCAGTGGTCGAAAGAGAATGTTGGAGAGGAACCAGTTTGGATTTATTGTTAGATTGGAAAATGTTTTCTTATTTCCTGGTTGCACCAACTCTAGTATATCGTGTGAAGGGTTATCCTAGAACGAAAGGTATGTATTTTTTATGGTGCATTTGTATTTCGGAACGAGAAGATATGACGCGACATAGAAATTAGATGGAAATGCTTTTTTGGTTTGTTCATTCAGGGATGTGGACTGTTGTTTGTGATGTATCTTATCATGACCGAATATATGTTACCATTGTTTCATAATGCTTCCGACATTCATAGCATAGAATTTGTAGTTACGCTCATTGTACCAACTGGAATTTTTTATTTACTTTTCTTTATCCTTATTTTTGAGGTAATACTGAGCATTTCTAGCTGCAACTATATTTTCATCTCGTTAGGTTATGCTCAATGGATTTGCGGAACTTACTCGTTTTGGTGATCGGTTATTTTATGAAGACTGGTGGAACTCTGTAACGCATGACGAATTTCTAAGAAAATGGAATAGACCAGTTTATAACTATTTGATGAAAATTGTTTACAGTCATTGTCGTAAAATGGTTGGTTACTATTTTTTTAGTTGACTGAAGCATTGTTACATGAGATACTTTAGGGGACAAACAGATTGAAAGCGATGACTTTGACAATAGCATATTCTTCAGTATTGCATGAGCTTGTTCTTGCAGTGTCCTTCAGACGTCTGAGATTGTACCTTATGTCACTTATGATGACACAAAGTATGTATAGTGCATATGTGAGTCATTTGTGCGAATGATGCGTTGTTTAGCACCGTTAATTTGGTTGATGAATATTCTGCTTCGTATTCAAGAGCGTAGACCCGTTTATCGCCAAATATCGAATATTTTCTTCTGGAATTATATTTTCTTAGGTCCTACTTTGCTGATGTTGATATATTCACGTGAATACTAAATGTTTAGCTGTAATACGAATTCAAATTCTGTAAAACAACTGCGGAAAGACAAATAGAAAGGTTGAAAGTGTGTTACAGTCTTCGATCATTGGAACAACAGCTAGACATGTGTCATATCAGAAAAAAGCGATGGAAAACTTTTCACCGTTTTCAAATTTGCATATGATTGAGTTAAAAGTAACCGATAGGGAATGATTGGACAACCTTTTGTTGTTACTTCCCCTGGATTGTACGGAATATTTTGGAAAGACATCCTGGTTTGGAAAAGTTTTGAGAACTTCACTTGGATTAAAGATATTAAGAGACTGAATGAAATGGAGAGTTAAGTTGAGACTGAGTCTTGTGAAGAATGATGAAATCGTGATATGTCATTAAGTGACGAAGTCATGACCATTTGATGACAAGAAAAGCATAGTATCAAAAAACTCATGAGAGAGTTGGCTTGTAAAATCATTCTCGCTCAACGATATTCTACATTTTTCGATGGCAGCGTCGTTAAGTGTTTCAAACGTATGCAGAATGCCATTTTGTAACTCGCATGTCTCAACAACTGATAGAATTGCCTTGTGGATTTTATGCTTTCTTAAAGCAAGATAATAGCGTTGTTACTCTAAACTTGTAATATGACATAGAGCTAATTCTGTTTGTTTATGTTTCATAATGGGCTTCATTACATTCTAGAATGACGAAATGAAAAATGTCGTTCTTTCTTCGACTTTTATATGTTCTCTCATGTCAAATGAAACAACTAGTTGAACAAAGACATCATTAGAGCAGCAAACAGAGTTGTAACTCTGTAAGCCGTTTTCTTATTTTAACTAAGCTGAATTGAAGGCAGAAACTCATTTCTTTAGAATATTCCTCTTTTCAACAATTCATGAAAAAGAATATCAACTACTTGATATCGAGGCAAAGTAACTCTCAACAGTGAATTTTTTTGCAAAAGGCTTTTGTCTCAAGGTAGATCCAACGAATGAACTCTGTAGGCAACGAACACAGATGATTCACGGAGACGTTCGGTTTTTTTCCGTCCAACCTTTTAGGAAAAGGGTTCAACTGCTTCAGAGACCAAGCATACCCAATACCCCTAGCAATACCTACAAAACTTGTCAACTCAAGAGTCGACCATAGCATAGAACGAGATATCTCAACCTGCTCCAAAGCCGGAACCAAAACCTATTCCACAAAATGCACCTGAAAGATATCCACTGTGTACAAAAGGTCTAGAAAATTGCTGTAAAAAAAGTAAGACATAAACTACAACGTACGACGTGGAAGGAACCACCACACACTGAGTCCTTCGAAGACACTTTAAAGTTCCGAAACCTATTGCTAGCCCATAACCCCCGCCCATAAAACAGCCTACTGTAACACCAAGACCAAGATGCGGCCAAAGTCGTTCGAAGTTATTCTTTAAAGATACTCTGAAGGGCTCAACTTCTTCTGAAGCCTCTGTTCCCAACCACATTTTGAATGATTCAAATCAATCCTTTTCTCTCTTTTAGACAAGTGAAATGGCGTTTGTCACTCATACAACACAGTCATAGGCGTTTTCTCCGCTTACGATGAGACGTATTTACCCCAGTATCTTCTTGTTTGCGAGAACTTTCTGCCAAAAAAGTAGGAACCGGAGGCGGTTCTTCTCCTCGAAGTTTTGAAAGCCTCACCTTTAAATTATGTAGATCCCACTCCTTCCGAATAAGCACCTTCTCTGCTTCAAAGTAATTCAATAGATCCAAACGAAGTGAATCAAACTCTTCTACAATTGTTGCAGTAGGCATAGGACGAAGGCCCACTCCGAGTTCTTCTAACATTCCTTCCACTCTCCGAATATTCCGCTGTGAATGACTAACAGGCGTATACAGAATGCTACTTCTTTCAAAAGCACCGGAATGATATCTTCGACGTGGAAAATTACCTTTACGGTCATACTTTTCAGATGCCGACGCATTTCCAATTTGCTGCTGCCTGTGTCTGTTCGAAAAGTGCTCCTTCTGACCGGAAGGATACTCGACAGATGGAACGATATGTACAGAAGCAGGGTGCCTAATATCCCCTCCTCTTGAAAGCAGTTTCTGAATTCTTTGTCTTTCCTTTGCACGGCGTTTTCTATTAGCCTCTATCTGACGAGCTTCTCGAACCGTGTTTTCTTCCCTGTCCAGCTCCTTCTACAAAGCCAAATAAGTTTTCGATAGTTAAATAATATTCCTATCTCACCTTTGAAAATTGAAACGCGTTGTCTAATTGAACTTTCCTTTGTCTTTCATAGTCAACATCAAAGGGATTTGCAATTAGTGCTTGGACGTGTTTGAATATGACACTGTTCCTTGTACTGGGCTCAAACTTGCGAGTTTCCGCCAATTTTCGAGCAACACTATAGTAACGATTTTTCAATTCCTCCAGAGAACGTCTTTCATCTGGCCAACGGTCGTAAATCACTGTAAAACGGAGGTTATACTTTTCGCACAGTTGAAATAAGAGATTTGTTTCTTCACGTGACCAAGAAGAATCGCTATTCGTTTCTTGACACACGACTTCATATTCTGAATCGGTATATTTCAATATTTTCGCTTCTTTGTTCAAGTTCGAAAACAAGTCCTCCTTCTCTTCATCCTTGTCTTCTCTACTCCAATGGAACAGCTCTAGTCCATCTTTCCTTTTTGCACTTGAAAACGCTTTCCATTTCCATCGAGAAACTTGGTTATTCGAATATAACCCCACAGGAACTGAAGGGAAGACGGAAACGGAGTTTGTGAGGGAAGCCCAGTCCCTTCCATACACAGGGTTACGAGTGCCTCTTCCTTCGCTAGTTATGTTTCTAACACTCTCCTCCGTGTTGACAATTTCACTATACTTACATAAACTTTGTGTCATTCAAGAACTGAAATTACTTTGAAAGCTTGCATGACCATCGAAAATTCTGAAATGGATTATTCACTTACTCGACTTCTTCTATGGCAAACTTATTGAAAAGAACCTCTTGAATAGCTCTCAAAGAGAATCAGGTTCGATATAGGTATATTTTGTAACTGCATTGGAGATACACTATTGTGGGTAGGTTTTATCAAGTGTAAGATAAAATGTTTTTTCTTCCGAATAGTTGACTGTTTGTTCTTCGTATTCCAAATACGTTCGAAAGACTTGAGTCGAAGTGTACTCGAAATTGATTGATATTAGGTATCGATACTAGAAAATCTTTTATGATGATTTGAGGGTCTGAAGTACACTTGCTTTCGACGTGATATTGGATTTCATTCAACTTGACTTCCAACTGCTTGTGTATAAATGCCTCTTCTTGCTTCTCCTCTTCGTTCTCGTCAAAAAAGACAATGCTCCGGGTTGTCTAGCAAGCTTTTGTGACAAGAGAAAGTTTAGTTGGCTTGCATTAAGTTGGTTGTCTTGCGATAACCCTGCATCCTGTATTTTGGAACAAGTTATGGGTCAGTAAAGTCATTTCATGAGATTCTACAAAAAAACGACGTTCCGTGCACAAAGGAATTCTGAAGTGCTCTGGAAATGAAGTTTCCTGAACAAGAGAGGTACAAAAAATTGTCATAAAAGAAATAGTAGGATAGCTTGCAACTCATCGATGTCACAGCAAAAGGCATTTATTATATTTTTTTCGAATTCATTTCAAAAGAAACGAACCCGACTATAGACAACCTTCTTTGACACTCAGAAGTACAGGCGTTCCCAAATTCACATATACTAAACTCTTCTCGTATATGTAACTATGGAAGCCAGCTCGAGAAAAAAACTGGAATCATTCTTCGAAAATCTTCAAATATGATAAAAATATAAACACATTGAAACCCGACAAGGCAGCGGTACAGAAATACCATAACAAACAACTCATATCACGCAATTCACTCAAGTCCAATTGATCATACGCTTCGAACAGGGTCGCTCAAACAAAGACTGAGTCTCCCTCTGGACGAGAAGATGAGGTGGAACAAAATTGTTCTCTTCATCTTCCTCATCTCTTTCCGAGCTATTCTCCCGAGGAATTTCGAAGTTGTTCGTGCTTGGAGACCTTCCTCTTCCATTTTTTATCGAACAGAGTTGACTTTCTCTGGCAACGTGATTCCGTGACGAAAATTCGAAAACTTCCTGTTCTTCAATCTCGCCAAACCCGTGGACAGAAGTTTGTGACTCGCTATGAGACGAGGAAGTAAAAGTAATTTCCCCTTCAGTCACTCCCCCGGTTGACAAAATCGACAATTTCGACAAGGGTGGCTTTGTTACAGACCTACTGCCCGTTAACCCTTCAGCTGAATATCCTGGAAGTCTCTTCGAATCCCTTCTGAAAATATCTGGCTTCAAACTTTGGCTTAAATAACCCCCCATCTTCTCTTTCCCCGAAAAAGAGTTGCTTGAAACTTCCCGGACTGAAAAAGGAACTGAAGAGCCGAACTTCCACTTAAAAAACAGTGAGTGACTAGGAAAACAGAATCCAAGGCGAACCTACTGTCATTTGTCCATCACTAAACTCTTCCACTGCGTCTAGCGACGCTACGACAGAGTCTGGGTAAAACGACATAAACCAAGGTTGTAATCAAATTTAGTTGCTATTTAGTATCCTAGCTGCTTCTGTTCAGCTGGTCCCAAACGCTTTCACACCCCTCGCGACACCACACTTAATAGGAAGACAACAAGTGGAATTCCACGGCAACAGGAAAGAAGTCGGCCGCTTTCCAGATCCGAATCTCGAATCAACGGAAAATGTATCCCAACATTTTTGAGGATTCGATTACTGCCAAGCGGTTTTGAATGAAGAATCGGAATCAATTCTGTAATGCTTTTTGAAGCCAAACAGTATTTCTTCACAGAAATGACTTTATTCGGTTGAATGAGTTCCATGTGCAGGTTGACATTGGAGCAAATAAGAACATCCTCGGTTCTATCAGAGAAAGAAGACTTTAATAAATTGACTAGAGTTTCTACGGACTTTTGATAGAAGTGGAGATTTTAGGATCCCAACTCGCTCTGATCTTTAGTTCTCTTTGGACTGTTAGATAGCATATATAGTTTAGGTTTTTAACTCAAGCACCAAATAACCCAGTTCCAAAACTTTTTCATGTATTTAAGAAAAGGTTACAAAGTTGAAAAGGCTATCATAAGCAGTGGTCAACTCGGTAGTTGTGTATGAGAGTGGCCTTTTAAGTAGTGTATTAAATAACATAGTGACAAGGCAATGCCGATTTGGCAATATATTAAAGTGAGATGAGCTTAAGAAACTTGGGGAAGCGTGTTCTGAAAGGCTCGACACCTCTTTGGAAACCACGACGGTTCGCAATCCTTCTACCTTCTTGTCGGTTGATTTGGGTAGATACAACTGCAGTTACGACTACGAGTCTCATCGGAAACTGACGGGGCTTTGAAAAAGTTGAGTATTCGACTCGAGAAAATTCAAAAGCAATTTATAACTCGTCGAGGTTTGAGAAGATGGAAGAAACTTGTTTGTGACGCATCAGGAAGTTAGTGATATAACCAAGAACAATGACTTTACCAAGACTCATTTCAATTCTTCTAACAAGCAAATAAGTTTGATCATCAGCAGCCATGAATCAAAATGACCGTTTTCTCATTGATCGATCATTTGAATTCGATCCATTGGCGCCAGAAAAGTTATGAATCAACCTAAAGTTTCTCAATATATTAGAGCCAGAAAAAGAGACAACCTGAATTCCAGTATTCATAAAGGAGAAGTTGACTATGAATCTGCCGTAAAATCTAGGATACAGCAAAATCAAGAATTGCTCATGTCACTGGGATTTGATAAGCCTATCTGTGATCAACTTTACGATGTCCACAGGCGGAATCATAAAAGGAACTACAATGCAAAGAGAACAAAGGATATGAAAGTCTCCATTCCCAGTAGGAAGTCGAAGAGACTCGCTGGAGAAGTCCCAACAGAGGATATCGAGACCTTAATGGTAGAGAGAGGTTTGAAAGGTGACACGGGATATTCGGAAAAGATGCAAGATAATGAAGAATTTCAGCATTCTTCTACCGTAGATTCTTATCTTCCTGACAGTATTTGTACTCCCTACACATTAAAATCTATCAAGACGACAGTCTACCATTTAGGAAAGCATGTTGAAATTGAAGAAGAATTAGCATTTCAATTTTTAAGTCATGATAGTTGCAAGTTTAAACATCCGTACCCTGTCGGATACAGAGCTACGAAAAGAGAGTTTGGTAGGGTATGGCTGATGGGTATAGAAAGACAAGACAATGCAAGCCCCATATTCTTCATTCAACCTCTTGAAGAGTATCAAGAAGAGGAACTTTTACAAGGAAAACAAATCCCTATGAGCGGAAAGGCTTATACTGGCTATGCTCCTACGTGGCCTTGGACTCAGGCATGTTTAAAGTCCAAGTCTCCGGGAAGAAGAATAAGTGGACCCCTTTACTTTGGATTTTCAGATCCCCTGAACATTTGCAAGGTAATGAGCCTTGAAGGAGGCCACGAACTGCTATCTAGATATCAAGAACACTTGGCTAGAGAAACTTGTAAAAGGACCCAACGACCCAAGTCAACTGATGATCCACCTCGGAATACGGAAGAATAGTCACACACAACTTTTGAAAATTTTCGATTCTTCACAAACTGCTAACCCTGTCGTTCAACAATAAACTTCTGTTCAAGAAGAAGTTTTCCTCGTTACAACTTTCTGAAACCTATGCATCTTCTATAGATGTGTTGGGTTTTGGTCTTCAATTATCATCATTTCCATTCTCGTTCAATGTCACACCGTAGCTTGTCATTTACCAGAAGTCTTGCCACGAAAGCAAAGTCTACGAAGAAGAGTACTTCTTCCACAGCTTTAACAAACTTGCCTTCAGGTTGGGAGGCTTTAAATTATTTCAAGGAAGGCAAACCACCAGAGTTGAAGGTAATGGTGTTAGGTATTGACGTTTCTCTATTATTTAACTGTCGCGGTTAGGAGGACAAGGAATATCCAGATTGGCTATTTTCCCTCAAGTCCCGTCGAGCAACGTTAGAAGATCTGATAGAGAGAGTAAACAAGGTTTGCTATGTGGTCTGTCTTTGATCAGAACATTTTTTTAAAAGATTTTCAAGTTCTATGCCCAAGGTGGTGTTGATGCAGTTGCAGAGAATATTCCCTGGTCTGAATTGCGGAGAATGTTCCGTCTTGCAAATATCCGACGAATAAGGAGACAAAATAAGGAGAAGGCCGAGGAATTTTAAGCCTCGTGTTGGCAACATAATTTCATTCCCTTTGTAATATTATGAAAGAACAACAAACTTCCAACAAAGTTGGATCGTCTAGTTAGCTATTTCGCTCAGTACTGTATTGTGGCTTTACAAACTGTAGACCGAAAAAGGTTAAAAGATAAATCATAACTCCAAAGAACGCAGCTACTGCCAAGACGTCACAAGCTTGAGGAACACCACCACGTCGCCATATGGTACCTTCTCCTGCATTTTCCTTACGTCGGTGCAACAAGTAAGCACTCAATAGAGCAAATAATAAGAGAGAGAGACGATTCGCTATCGTCAGATCTGGAGTCATTGGCACATACGATACACACTTCGCAATTATTGTATCTAAAACTTGTCGAGTTTGTAAAGCACTTGGATCTTGTACAGGAATTCGATCCCTCATGAAAACAGCATATTGATAGAAAATTTTGTAAATATTTCTCATATTGGTCGAACGCATTACTAATTTGGCAGTAATACCTCGACGCACTTTAACCTTTCCACGAAACACCTGAGGATTATTATAGCATTCTGCCAAAGTTGCAATAGCCATGACCTGTTTCCAAGAGCATTCATTCAGTTTGTTTCCATGAAAATATAAAGTCATCAACATACTTGAGGTATCGAAACAAAATTAAATACTTTGAGATCTTTCGCACCGGCAAGGTACTCCAAGCAATCCGGTACGTGACGCAAGGCATCTGTGACCAAGTGATTCAAACAATGTAGTCCATCTTCTGTATGAACAGGTTCTTTAAAATCCTCCAACTTTGAACCATAAGCTTACACAGATCTGCGGTTAAATACAAATGGTGTAAACAATCTTACTCTGAAACA